>NC_063202.1:21156649-21456649 GCF_017589495.1 Alosa alosa
ATAGTTCATGCATTTCACATGTCTAGAAGTGAAATAAAAATAATTTGGACAATATCTAACAGATTTTTTAAATTTGTTAAAAAAAATCTGTCTGTCATCCTGACCGAAAAATAAGAAAACCTGAAAAGAATCTGAGAAAAAATCGGACCAATTTTTTTCACTTTTTTCCCCATAGTTCATTCATTTCACATGTCTAGAAATTGAATAAAAAATAATTTGGACAATATTTGACAGATTTTTAAATTTGTCAAAAAATCTGTCTTTTTCCTGACCGGACCTTATGTGAAAACTAAGAAAATCTGAAAAGTGAAAAAAATCAGACCAATTTTTTTTCACTTTTTTCCCATAGTTCATGCATTTCACATGTCTAGGCGTGAAATAAAAAATAATTTGGACAATATCTAACAGATTTTTAAATTTGTAAAAAAATCTGTCTCTCATCCCTGACCCATGAAAACTAAGAAAATCTGAAAAGTCTGAAAAAATCGGACCATTTTTTTTCACTTTTTTCCCATAGTTCATGCTTTTCACATGTCTAGGCGTGAAATAAAAATAATTTGGACAATAATATCTAACAGATTTTAAATTTGTTAAAAAATCTGTCTCTCAAAACTAGAAAATCTGAAAAGTCTGAAAAAAAATCAGACCAATTTTTTCCAATTTTTTTCCATAGTTCATGCATTTTCACATGTCTAGGCGTGAAATAAAACTAATTTGGTTAATATTTGACAGATTTTTTAAATTTGTTCAAAAATCTGTCTTTTTCTGACCCGGACCTTATGTGAAAACTAAGAAAATCTGAAAAGTCTGAAAAAAATCAGACCAATTTTTTTTCACTTTTTTTCCCCATAGTTCATTCATTTCACATGTCTAGGAATGAAATTAAAATAATTTGGACAATATCTAACAGATTTTTTAAATTTGTTAAAAATCTGTCTCTCATCCTGACCCTTGAAAACTAAGAAAATCTGAAAAGTCTGAAAAAATCAGACCAATTTTTTCACTTTTTTTTCCCATAGTTCATGCATTTCACATGTCTAGACGCTGAATTAAAAAATAATTTGGACAATATCTAACAGATTTTTTAAATTTGTTAAAAAATCTGTCTCTCAAAAATAAGAAAATCTGAAAAGTATGAAAAAAATCAGACCAATTTCACTTTTTTTTCCCATGCCATAGTTCATGCATTTCACATGTCTGGGCGATGAATTAAAATAATTTGGACAATATCTAACAGATTTTTAAATTTGTTAAAAAATCTGTCTCTCATCCTGACCACGAAAACTAAGAAAATCTGAAAAGCTGAAAAAAATCAGACAATTTTTTCACTTTTTTTCCCCATAGTTCATGCATTTCACATGTCTAGAGCGTGAAATAAAAAATAATTTGGACAATATCTAACAGATTTTTAAATTTGTTAAAAAAAATCTGTCTCTCATCCTGACTCTTGAAAACTAGAAAACCTGAAAAGTGAAAAAAATCAGACCAATTTTTTTTTTTTTTTTTTTTTCCCATAGTTCATGCATTTCACATGTCTAGGCATTGAAATAAAAAATAATTTGGACAATATTTGACAGATTTTGGTTTGTCAAAAATCTGTCTTTTCCTGACCAGGACCTTATGTGAAAACTAAAAAAATCTGAAAAGTACGAAAAAAATCAGACCAATTTTTTTCACTTTTTTCCCCATAGTTCATGCATTTCACATGTCTAGGCGTGAAATAAAATAATTTGGACAATATCTAACAGATTTTTAAATTTGTTAAAAAATCTGTCTCTCATCTGACGAAAAAACCTGAAAACTGAAAAGAAAATCTGAAAAGTCTGAAAAAAAATCGGGATTAATTTTTTTTTTCACTTTTTTCCCATAGTTCATGCTTTTTCACATGTCTAGGCGTGAAATAAAAAATAATTTGGACAATATCTAACAGATTTTTAAATTTGTTAAAAAATCTGTCTTTTCCTGACCGTGAAAAAACTAAGAAAACTCTGAAAAAAGTCTGAAAAAAAAATCAGACCAATTTTTTTTTCACTTTTCCCATAGTTCATCATTTCACATGTCTAGGCGTTAAATAAAAATAATTTGGACAATATCTGACAGATTTTGAAATTTGTCAAAAAATCTGTCTTTTCTGACCCCGGACCTTATGTGAAAACTAAGAAAATCTGAAAATGCAAGAAAAAAAAATCAGATTTTTTTTCACTTTTTTTCCCATAGTTCATGCATTTCACATGTCTAGGCGTGAAATAAAAAATAATTTGGACAATATCTAAACAGATTTTTAAATTTGTTAAAATCTGTCTCTCATCTCAAAACTAAGAAAAATCTGAAAAGTCTGAAAAAAATCAGACCAATTTTTTTCAAATTTTTTTCCCATAGTTCATGCATTTCACATGTCTAGGCAGTGAAATAAAAAATAATTTGGACAATATTTGACAGATTTTTTGAAATTTGTTCAAAAAATCTGTCTCTTTCATCTGACCCTTGAAAACTAGAAAATCTGAAAAGAATCTGAAAAAAAAATCAGACCAATTTTTCACTTTTTTCCCATAGTTCATGCATTTCACATGTCTAGCGTTAAATAAAAAAATAATTTGGACAATATTTGACAGATTTTGAAATTTGTCAAAATCTGTCTTTTTTCCTGACGGACCTTATGTGAAAACTAAGAAAATCTGAAAAAGTATGAAAAAAAATCAGACCAATTTTTTTCAATTTTTTTCCCATAGTTCATGCATTTCACATGTCTAGAAGTGAAATAAAAATAATTTGGACAATATCTAACAGATTTTGAAATTTGTTAAAAATCTGTCTCTCATCCTGACACCTTATGTGAAAACTAAGAAAATCTGAAAAGTGCGAAAAAAAAATCAGACCAATTTTTTTTCACTTTTTTTTCCCATAGTTCATGCATTTCACATGTCTAGGCGTGAAATAAAAAATAATTTGGACAATATCTAACAGATTTTTAAATTTGTTAAAAATCTGTCTCTCTCTCTGACCGTGAAAACTAAGAAAATCTGAAAGAATGCGAAAAAAATCAGACCAATTTTTTTCACTTTTTTTTTCCCATAGTTCATTCATTTCACATGTCTAGAAATGAATTAAAAAAATAATTTGGACAATATCTAACAGATTTTTTAAATTTGTTAAAAAAAATCTGTCTCTCATCCCTGACCTTATGTGAAAACTAAGAAAATCTGAAAAGTCTGAAAAAAAAAATCAGACCAATTTTTTTTCACTTTTTTCCCATAGTTCATGCATTTCACATGTCTGAGCGTGAAATAAAAAATAATTTGGACAATATTTGTTAACAGATTTTGAAATTTTTCAAAAAATCTGTCTTTTTCTCATCCGGACCTTATGTGAAAACTAAGAAAATCTGAAAGTCGAAAAAAAAAATCAGACAATTTTTTTTCACTTTTTTTCCCATAGTTCATGCATTTCACATGTCTAGAAGTGAAATAAAAAATAATTTGGACAATATCTAACAGATTTTTAAATTTGTAAAAAAATCTGTCTCTCATCCTGACCATGTGAAAACTAAGAAAATCTGAAAAGAATGAAAAAAAAATCAGACCAATTTTTTTTCACTTTTTTTCCCATAGTTCATGCATTTCACATGTCTAGGCGTGAAAATAAAAAATAATTTGGACAATATCTGACAGATTTTAAATTTGTTAAAAATCTGTCTCTCATCCTGACTATGTGAAAACTGAAAATCTGAAAAGTACGAAAAAAAAATCAGACCAATTTTTTTTTCACTTTTTTTCCCATAGTTCATGCATTTCACATGTCTAGGCGTTAAATAAAAAAATAATTTGGACAATATTTGACAGATTTTGAAATTTGTCAAAAAATCTGTCTTTCCTGAACCCGGACCTTATGTGAAAACTAAGAAAATCTGAAAAGTAAAAAAAATCAGACCAATTTTTTTCACTTTTTTTTCCCATAGTTCATGCATTTCACATGTCTAGGCGTGAAATATAAAATAATTTGGACAATATCTAACAGATTTTTAAATTTGTCAAAATCTGTCTTTCATCCTGACCCTTGAAAACTAAGAAAATCTGAAAAGTACTGAAAAAAATCAGACCAATTTTTTTTCACTTTTTTTCCCATAGTTCATGCATTTCACATGTCTAGAAGTGAATTAAAAAAATAATTTGGACAATATCTAACAGATTTTTAAATTTGTTAAAATCTGTTTCTCCTGACCAAAACTAAGAAAATCTGAAAAGTATGCGAAAAAAAATCAGACCAATTTTTTTCACTTTTTTTCCCATAGTTCATGCATTTCACATGTCTAGAACGTAAAATAAAAAAATAATTTGGACAATATCTAACAGATTTTTAAATTTGTTAAAATCTGTCTTTCTCTCATCCAGGACCTTATGTGAAAAACTAAGAAAATCTGAAAAGACGAAAAAAATCAGACCAATTTTTTTTTTCACTTTTTTTTCCCATAGTTCATGCATTTCACATGTCTAGGCATTGAAATAAAAAATAATTTGGACAATATCTAACAGATTTTTAAATTTGTTAAAATCTGTCTCCCTCTATCCGGACCTTATGTGAAAACTAAGAAAATCTGAAAAATGAGAAAAAAAATCAGACCAATTTTTTTTTCACTTTTTTTCCCATAGTTCATGCATTTCACATGTCTAGGCGTGAAATAAAAAATAATTTGGACAATATCTAACAGATTTTTTGAAATTTGTTTAAAAAATCTGTCTCTCATCCTGACCTTATGTGAAAACTAAGAAAATCTGAAAAGTCGAAAAAAATCAGACCAATTTTTTTTTCACTTTTTTTTCCCATAGTTCATGCATTTCACATGTCTAGAAGTGAAAAAAAATAATTTGGACAATATCTAACAGATTTTTAAATTTGTTAAAAAATCTGTTTCTCATCCTGACCTTATGTGAAAAACTAAGAAAACCTGAAAATACGAAAAAATCAGACCAATTTTTTTCACTTTTTTCCCCATAGTTCATGCATTTCACATGTCTAGGCGCGTGAAATAAAAAAATAATTTGGACAATATTTGACAGATTTTGAAATTTGTCAAAAATCTGTCTCTTTTCCTGACCCCGGACCTTATGTGAAAACTAAGAAAATCTGAAAAGAATGAAAAAAAAATCAGACCAATTTTTTTTCACTTTTTTTCCCATAGTTCATGCATTTCACATGTCTAGGCGTGAAATAAAAAATAATTTGGACAATAAAAGATTTTTAAATTTGTCAAAAAAATCTGTTTCTGATCCTGGTTGTATGTGAAAACTAAGAAAATCTGAAAAGTGCGAAAAAATCAGACCAATTTTTTTTTCTTTTTTTTCCCATAGTTCATGCATTTCACATGTCTAGGCGTGAAATAAAAATAATTTGGACAATATTCTGACAGATTTTGAAATTTATTAAAAAATCTGTCTGTCTCTGAAAAAGAAAAATCGGACCTTTTTTGAAAACTAAGAAAATCTGAAAAGTGAATTAAAAAAAATTGGACCAATTTTTTTCACTTTTTTCCCATAGTTCATGCATTTCACATGTCTAGTTCAGCATTTGAAATAAAAAATAATTTGGACAATATCTAACAGATTTTGAAATTTGTCAAAAAATCTGTCTCTCATCTGACCTTATGTGAAAACTAAGAAAATCTGAAAAGATCGAAAAAAAATCAGACCAATTTTTTTTTCACTTTTTTCCCCATAGTTCATGCATTTCACATGTCTAGGCGTGAAATAAAAAAATAATTTGGACAATATCTAACAGATTTTTAAATTTGTCAAAAAAATCTGTCTCTCATCCTGACGTGAAAACTAAGAAAATCTGAAAAGTGCTGAAAAAAAATCAGACCAATTTTTTTTTTTTTTTCCCATAGTTCATGCATTTCACATGTCTAGGCGTGAATTAAAAAAATAATTTGGACAATATTTGACATATTTTTGAAATTTGTCAAAAATCTGTCTTTTTTCCTGACCGGACCTTATGTGAAAACTAAGAAAATCTGAAAAGTCTGAAAAAAATCAGACCAATTTTTTTCACTTTTTTTTCCCATAGTTCATGCATTTTCACATGTCTAGGAAGTGAAATAAAAATAATTTGGACAATATCTAACAGATTTTTAAATTTGTTTAAAAAAAATCTGTCTCTCATCCTGACCCACCTGAAAACTAAGAAAATCTGAAAAAAAATGCGAAAAAATCAGACCAATTTTTTTTCAATTTTTTTTCCCATAGTTCATGCATTTCACATGTCTAGGCGTGAAATAAAAAAATAATTTGGACAATATCTGACAGATTTTGAAATTTAATAAAAAATCTGTCTTTTTTTTCTCATCCGGACCTTATGTGAAAACTAAGAAAATCTGAAAAGTCTGAAAAAATCAGACCAATTTTTTTTCACTTTTTTTTTCCCATAGTTCATGCATTTCACATGTCTAGACGTGAAATAAAAAATAATTTGGACAATATCTAACAGATTTTTAAATTTGTTAAAAAATCTGTCTCTCATCCTGACCGCGAAAACTAAGAAAATCTGAAAAGTACGAAAAAAATCGGACCATTTTTTTTTTCACTTTTTTTCCCATAGTTCATGCATTTCACATGTCTAGACGTGAAATAAAAAATAATTTGGACAATATCTAACAGATTTTTAAATTTGTTAAAAAATCTGTCTTTTTTCGGACCTTTGTGAAAACTAAGAAAATCTGAAAATGCGAAAAAAATCAGATAATTTTTTTTTTTGCCATAGTTCATGCATTTCACATGTCTAGGCGTGAATTAAAAAATAATTTGGACAATATCTGACATATTTTGAAATTTGTTCAAAATCTGTCTTTTCATAATGACCTTATGTGAAAAACTAAGAAAATCTGAAAGTCGAAAAAAATCAGACCAATTTTTTTTTTTTTTTCCCATAGTTCATGCATTTCACATGTCTAGGCGTTAAATAAAAAATAATTTGGACAATATTTGACAGATTTTTGAAATTTGTCAAAAATCTGTCTTTTTTCCTGACCGGACCTTATGTGAAAACTAAGAAAATCTGAAAAGTCTGAAAAAATCAGACCAATTTTTTTTCACTTTTTTTCCCATAGTTCATGCATTTCACATGTCTAGGCGTGAAATAAAAAATAATTTGGACAATATCTAACAGATTTTGAAATTTGTTAAAAAATCTTTTTTCTCATCCGGACCTTATGTGAAAACTAAAGAAAATCTGAAAAGAATCTGAAAAAAATCAGACCAATTTTTTTCACTTTTTTTTTCCCATAGTTCATGCATTTCACATGTCTAGACGTGAAATAAAAAAATAATTTGGACAATATCTAACAGATTTTGAAATTTGTTAAAAAAAAATCTTTTTCTCACCAGGACCTTATGTGAAAACTAAGAAAATCTGAAAAAATCCAAAAAAAAATCAGACCAATTTTTTTTTCACTTTTTTCCCCATAGTTCATGCATTTCACATGTCTAGAAGTGAAATAAAAAATAATTTGGACAATATCTGACAGATTTTTTAAATTTGTTAAAAAATCTGTCTTTTCCTCCCCGGACCTTATGTGAAAACTAAGAAAATCTGAAAAGAAATAAAAAAAAATCAGACCAATTTTTTTTTCTTTTTTTCCCATAGTTCATGCATTTCACATGTCTAGGCGTGAATTAAAAAATAATTTGGACAATATCTGACATATTTTGAAATTTGTTAAAAAATCTGTCTTTTCAACCCCGGACCTTATGTGAAAACTAAGAAAATCTGAAAAGTACGAAAAAAAATCAGACCAATTTTTTTTTCACTTTTTTTTCCCATAGTTCATTCATTTCACATGTCTAGGCGTGAAATAAAAAATAATTTGGACAATATCTGACAGATTTTTGAAATTTGTAAAAAATCTGTCTTTTTCTCGGACCTTATGTGAAAACTAAGAAAATCTGAAAAATGCGAAAAAATCAGACCAATTTTTTTTCACTTTTTTTTTCCCATAGTTCATGCATTTCACATGTCTAGGCGTGAAATAAAAAAAAATAATTTGGACAATATCTAACAGATTTTTTAAATTTGTTAAAAAATCTGTCTTTCTCTCAAAACTAAGAAAATCTGAAAAAAATGAAAAAAAATCAAAACCAATTTTTTTTTTTTTTTTTCCCATAGTTCATGCATTTCACATGTCTAGACGTGAAATAAAAAAAATAATTTGGACAATATCTAACAGATTTTTGAAATTTGTCAAAATCTGTCTCTTTTCCTGACGGACCTTATGTGAAAACTAAGAAAATCTGAAAAGTCATGAAAAAAATCAGACCAATTTTTTTTTTTTTTTCCCATAGTTCATGCATTTCACATGTCTAGCGTGAAATAAAAAATAATTTGGACAATATTTGACAGATTTTGAAATTTGTCAAAATCTGTCTTTTTCCTGACCCGGACCTTATGTGAAAACTAAGAAAATCTGAAAAGTACGAAAAAAATCAGACCAATTTTTTTTTCACTTTTTTTCCCATAGTTCATGCATTTCACATGTCTAGACGTGAAATTAAAAATAATTTGGACAATATCTAACAGATTTTTAAATTTGTTAAAAAATCTGTCTCTCATCCTGACCGCGAAAACTAAGAAAATCTGAAAAGAGAATGAAAAAAAATCAGACCAATTTTTTTTCACTTTTTTTTCCCCATAGTTCATGCATTTCACATGTCTAGGCGTGAAATAAAAAATAATTTGGACAATATTTGACAGATTTTTAAATTTGTCAAAATCTGTCTTTTTTCCTCATCCGGACCTTATGTGAAAACTAAGAAAATCTGAAAAATGCGAAAAAAATCAGACCAATTTTTCACTTTTTTTTCCCATAGTTCATGCATTTCACATGTCTAGGCGTGAAATAAAAAAATAATTTGGACAATATCTGACATATTTTTGAAATTTGTGCAAAAAAATCTGTTTTTTTTTTGACGGACCTTATGTGAAAACTAAGAAAATCTGAAAAGTGCGAAAAAAATCAGACCAATTTTTTTTTTCACTTTTTTTTCCCATAGTTCATGCATTTCACATGTCTAGGCGTGAAATAAAAAATAATTTGGACAATATCTAACAGATTTTTAAATTTGTTAAAAAAATCTGTCTCTTTTCCTGACCCCGGACCTTATGTGAAAACTAAGAAGAAAATCTGAAAAGTCGAAAAAAAATCAGACCATTTTTTTCACTTTTTTTCCCATAGTTCATGCATTTCACATGTCTAGGCGTGAAATAAAAAATAATTTGGACAATATCTGACAGATTTTGAAATTTGTTCAAAATCTGTCTTTTCCTGACCCCGGACCTTATGTGAAAACTAAGAAAATCTGAAAAAATGCGAAAAAAAATCAGACCAATTTTTTTTTCACTTTTTTCCCATAGTTCATGCATTTCACATGTCTAGAAGCGTGAAATAAAAAAAAATAATTTGGACAATATCTGACATATTTTTAAATTTGTCAAAAAATCTTTTCCTGACCCGGACCTTATGTGAAAACTAAGAAAATCTGAAAAAATACGAAAAAAAAAATCAGACCAATTTTTTTCACTTTTTTTCCCATAGTTCATGCATTTCACATGTCTAGGCGTGAAATAAAAAATAATTTGGACAATATCTGACAGATTTTGAAATTTGTCAAAAAAATCTTTTCTCTCCCCGGACCTTATGTGAAAACTAAGAAAATCTGAAAAGTCTTGAAAAAAATCAGACCAATTTTTTTTTCACTTTTTTTCCCATAGTTCATGCATTTCACATGTCTAGGCGTTAAATAAAAAAATAATTTGGACAATATCTAACAGATTTTGAAATTTGTCAAAAAAATCTGTCTTTTTTCCTCCAGGACCTTATGTGAAAACTAAGAAAATCTGAAAAGTATGAAAAAAAATCAGACCAATTTTTTTTTTCACTTTTTTTCCCATAGTTCATGCATTTCACATGTCTAGGCGTGAAATAAAAAATAATTTGGACAATATCTAACATATTTTTAAATTTGTCAAAAAATCTGTCTCTCACCCAGGACCTTATGTGAAAACTAAGAAAATCTGAAAAAAATGCGAAAAAAAAATCAGACCAATTTTTTTTCACTTTTTTCCCATAGTTCATGCATTTCACATGTCTAGGCGTGAAATAAAAAAATAATTTGGACAATATTTGACAGATTTTGAAATTTGTCAAAAAATCTGTCTTTTTCCTGACCCCGGACCTTATGTGAAAACTAAGAAAATCTGAAAAGTCTGAAAAAAAATCAGACCAATTTTTTTCACTTTTTTTTTCCCATAGTTCATGCATTTCACATGTCTAGGCGTGAAATAAAAATAATTTGGACAATATCTAACAGATTTTTTAAATTTGTTAAAATCTGTCTTTCTCTCATCGGACCTTATGTGAAAACTAAGAAAATCTGAAAAGTGCGAAAAAAAAATCAGACCAATTTTTTCTTTTTTTTTCCCATAGTTCATGCATTTCACATGTCTAGGCGTGAAATAAAAAAAAATAATTTGGACAATATCTAACAGATTTTGAAATTTGTCAAAAAAAATCTTTTTTTCTTTTCATGGACTTATGTGAAAACTAAGAAAATCTGAAAAAAATCGAAAAAAAATCAAACCAATTTTTTTTTTTTTTTTTCCCATAGTTCATGCATTTCACATGTCTAGGCGTGAAATAAAAAATAATTTGGACAATATCTAACAGATTTTTAAATTTGTTAAAAAATCTGTCTTTTCTGATCGGACCCTTATGTGAAAACTAAGAAAATCTGAAAAATGAAAAAAAAAAAATCAGACCATTTTTTTTTCACTTTTTCTCATAGTTCATGCATTTCACATGTCTAGGCATTGAAATAAAAAATAATTTGGACAATATTTGACAGATTTTGAAATTTGTTAAAAAAATCTGTCTTTTTCTGACCGGACCTTATGTGAAAACTAAGAAAATCTGAAAAGTGCGAAAAAAATCAGACCAATTTTTTTTCACTTTTTTTTCCCATAGTTCATGCATTTCACATGTCTAGACGTGAAATAAAAAATAATTTGGACAATATCTAACAGATTTTTAAATTTGTTAAAAATCTGTCTTTTTCTCATCCTGACCTTATGTGAAAACTAAGAAAATCTGAAAAGTCTGAAAAAAATCAGACCAATTTTTCACTTTTTTTCCCATAGTTCATGCATTTCACATGTCTAGGCGTGAAATAAAAATAATTTGGACAATATCTAACAGATTTTTAAATTTGTTAAAAAATCTGTCTCTCATCCTGACCTTATGTGAAAACTAAGAAAATCTGAAAAGTCTGAAAAAAAATCAGACCAATTTTTTTTTTTTTTTTTTTCCCCATAGTTCATGCATTTCACATGTCTAGGCGTGAAAAAAAAAATAATTTGGACAATATCTGACAGATTTTTGAAATTTGTTTTAAAAAATCTGTCTTTTTTTTCCTGATGCCCCGGACCTTATGTGAAAACTAAGAAAATCTGAAAAGTCTGAAAAAATCAGACCAATTTTTTTTTTCACTTTTTTTTCCCATAGTTCATGCATTTCACATGTCTAGGACGTGAAATAAAAAAATAATTTGGACAATATCTAACAGATTTTTAAATTTGTTAAAAAAATCTGTCTCTCATCCTGACCTTATGTGAAAACTAAGAAAATCTGAAAAGTCGAAAAAAAATCAGACCAATTTTTTTTCACTTTTTTTCCCATAGTTCATGCATTTCACATGTCTAGGCGTGAAATAAAAAAATAATTTGGACAATATCTGACAGATTTTTAAATTTGTTAAAAAAATCTGTCTTTTTTTCCTGACCCCCCGGACCTTATGTGAAAACTAAGAAAATCTGAAAAGACGAAAAAAAAAAAATCAGACCAATTTTTTTTTCACTTTTTTTCCCATAGTTCATGCATTTCACATGTCTAGGCGTGAAATAAAAAATAATTTGGACAATATCTGACAGATTTTTAAATTTGTTCAAAAAATCTGTCTTTTCTCAACCTGACCTTATGTGAAAAAACTAAGAAAATCTGAAAAAGTATGAAAAAAAATCAGACCAATTTTTTTTCACTTTTTTTTCCCCATAGTTCATGCATTTCACATGTCTAGGCGTGAAATAAAAAAAATAATTTGGACAATATTTGACAGATTTTGAAATTTGTCAAAATCTGTCTTTTTCCTGACCGGACCTTATGTGAAAACTAAGAAAATCTGAAAAGAATGAAAAAAAATCAGACCAATTTTTTTCACTTTTTTCCCCATAGTTCATGCATTTCACATGTCTAGGCGTGAAATTAAAAATAATTTGGACAATATCTAACAGATTTTTTAAATTTGTTAAAAAATCTGTCTCTCATCCTGACCTTATGTGAAAACTAAGAAAATCTGAAAAAATACGAAAAAAAATCAGACCAATTTTTTTTTTTTTTTTTTCCCATAGTTCATGCATTTCACATGTCTAGGCGTGAAATAAAAATAATTTGGACAATATTTGACAGATTTTGAAATTTGTCAAAAAAATCTGTCTTTTTTCCTGACCCCGGACCTTATGTGAAAACTAAGAAAATCTGAAAAAATCTGAAAAAAAATCAGACCAATTTTTTTTCACTTTTTTTTTCCCATAGTTCATGCATTTCACATGTCTAGGCGTGAAATAAAAAAATAATTTGGACAATATCTAACAGATTTTTTAAATTTGTTAAAAAATCTGTCTCTCATCCGGACCTTATGTGAAAACTAAGAAAATCTGAAAAGAATGAAAAAAAATCAGACCAATTTTTTTTCACTTTTTTTTCCCATAGTTCATGCATTTCACATGTCTAGGCGTGAAATAAAAAATAATTTGGACAATATCTAACAGATTTTTAAATTTGTTAAAAAAATCTGTCTTTTCCTGAATATGTGAAAACTAAGAAAATCTGAAAAATGCGAAAAAAAAATCAGACCAATTTTTTTTCACTAGAAATTTTTTTTCCCATAGTTCATTCATTTCACATGTCTAAGAAAAGTGAAATAAAAAAATAATTTGGACAATATTTGACATATTTTGAAATTTGTTAAAAAATCTGTCTTTTTCCTGACCCGGACCTTATGTGAAAACTAAGAAAATCTGAAAAGTATGAAAAAAAAATCAGACCATTTTTTTTTTTCACTTTTTTTTCCCATAGTTCATGCATTTCACATGTCTAGGCGTGAAATAAAAAATAATTTGGACAATATCTAACAGATTTTTAAAATTTGTTAAAAAATCTGTCTCTCATCTGACCCCGGACCTTATGAAAACTAAGAAAAATCTGAAAAGTACGAAAAAAATCAGACCAATTTTTTTTCACTTTTTTTTCCCATAGTTCATGCATTTCACATGTCTAGGCGTGAAATAAAAAATAATTTGGACAATATCTAACAGATTTTTTTTAAATTTGTTAAAAAAATCTGTCTCTCTTATGTGAAAACTAAGAAAATCTGAAAAGTACGAAAAAAATCAGACCAATTTTTTTTTTCTTTTTTTCCCATAGTTCATGCATTTCACATGTCTAGGCGTGAAATAAAAAATAATTTGGACAATATCTGACAGATTTTGAAATTTGTCAAAAAATCTGTCTTTTTTCTGACCCGGACCTTATGTGAAAACTAAGAAAATCTGAAAAGAATGCGAAAAAAAATCAGACCAATTTTTTTTTCACTTTTTTTTCCCATAGTTCATGCATTTCACATGTCTAGGCATTGAAATAAAAAATAATTTGGACAATATCTAACAGATTTTTAAATTTGTTAAAAAATCTGTCTCTCATCCTTATGTGAAAACTAAGAAAATCTGAAAAGTCTGAAAAAAATCAGACCAATTTTTTTTTTTCACTTTTTTTCCCATAGTTCATGCATTTCACATGTCTAGGCGTGAAATAAAAAAATAATTTGGACAATATCTGACATATTTTTAAATTTGTTAAAAAAATCTTTTTTCCTGACCCCCGGACCTTATGTGAAAACTAAGAAAATCTGAAAAGTCTGAAAAAAATCAGACCAATTTTTCACTTTTTTTTCCCATAGTTCATGCATTTCACATGTCTAGGCGTGAAATAAAAATAATTTGGACAATATCTAACAGATTTTTTAAATTTGTTAAAAAATCTGTCTTTTCTGACCCCGGACCTTATGTGAAAACTAAGAAAATCTGAAAATGCTGAAAAAAAATCAGACCAATTTTTTTTTTCACTTTTTTTTTCCCATAGTTCATGCATTTCACATGTCTAGGCGTGAAATAAAAATAATTTGGACAATATCTAACAGATTTTTAAATTTGTTAAAAAATCTGTCTTTTCATCCTGACCTTATGTGAAAACTAAGAAAATCTGAAAAGTATGAAAAAAAAATCAGACCAATTTTTTTTCACTTTTTTCCCATAGTTCATGCATTTCACATGTCTAGGCGTGAAATAAAAAATAATTTGGACAATATCTAACAGATTTTTGAAATTTGTTAAAAATCTGTCTTTTCACCCCGGACCTTATGTGAAAACTAAGAAAATCTGAAAAGTATGAAAAAAAAAATCAGACCAATTTTTTTTTCACTTTTTTTCCCATAGTTCATGCATTTCACATGTCTAGGCGTGAAATAAAAAATAATTTGGACAATATCTAACAGATTTTTAAATTTGTCAAAAATCTGTCTTTTTCTCTCACCCGGACCTTATGTGAAAACTAAGAAAATCTGAAAAGTGAAAAAAAAAATCAGACCAATTTTTTTTCACTTTTTTTTTCCCATAGTTCATGCATTTCACATGTCTAGGCGTGAAATAAAAATAATTTGGACAATATCTAACAGATTTTTAAATTTGTTCAAAAAATCTGTCTTTTTCATCGGACCTTATGTGAAAACTAAGAAAATCTGAAAAGAAATGAAAAAAAAATCAGACCTTTTTTTTTTCACTTTTTTTCCCATAGTTCATGCATTTCACATGTCTAGGCGTTGAAATAAAAATAATTTGGACAATATCTAACAGATTTTTGAAATTTGTTAAAAAAAATCTGTCTTTTTCCTGACCCCGGACCTTATGTGAAAACTAAGAAAATCTGAAAATGTAAAAAAAAAATCAGACCAATTTTTTTCACTTTTTTTTTCCCCATAGTTCATGCATTTCACATGTCTAGGCGTGAAATAAAAAATAATTTGGACAATATCTAACAGATTTTTAAATTTGTTAAAAAATCTGTCTCTTTCCTGACATGAAATGTGAAAACTAAGAAAATCTGAAAAATGCGAAAAAAATCAGACCAATTTTTTTTTCTTTTTTTTCCCATAGTTCATGCATTTCACATGTCTAGGCGTGAAATAAAAAATAATTTGGACAATATCTAACAGATTTTTAAAATTTGTTAAAATCTGTCTTTTTTCTGACCCGGACCTTATGTGAAAACTAAGAAAATCTGAAAAATCGAAAAAAAATCAGACCAATTTTTTTTCACTTTTTTTTTCCCATAGTTCATGCATTTCACATGTCTAGGCGTGAAATAAAAAATAATTTGGACAATATCTGACAGATTTTTGAAATTTGTAAAAAAAAAATCTGTCTTTTTCTGACCCCGGACCTTATGTGAAAACTAAGAAAATCTGAAAAAATGCAAAAAAATCAGACCAATTTTTTTTTCACTTTTTTTTTCCCCATAGTTCATGCATTTCACATGTCTAGGCGTGAAATAAAAAATAATTTGGACAATATCTAACAGATTTTTTTGAAATTTGTTAAAAAAATCTGTCTTTTCCTGACCGGACCTTATGTGAAAACTAGAAAATCTGAAAAATGCGAAAAAAAATCAGACCAATTTTTTTCACTTTTTTTCCCATAGTTCATGCATTTCACATGTCTAGGCGTGAAATAAAAAATAATTTGGACAATATCTAACAGATTTTTAAATTTGTTAAAAAAATCTGTCTCTCATCCTTTTTTGACCCATAGTTCATGCACCTTATGTAAAAACTAAGAAAATCTGAAAATTTGAAAAAAATCAGACCAATTTTTTTTCACTTTTTTTCCCATAGTTCATGCATTTTCACATGTCTAGGCGTGAATAAAAATAATTTGGACAATATTTGACAGATTTTTGAAATTTGTCAAAAAATCTGTCTTTTCCTGACCCGGACCTTATGTGAAAACTAAGAAAATCTGAAAAGTGCGAAAAAAAATCAGACCAATTTTTTTCACTTTTTTTTCCCATAGTTCATGCATTTCACATGTCTAGGCGTGAAATAAAAAATAATTTGGACAATATCTAACAGATTTTTTAAATTTGTTAAAATCTGTCTTTTTCTCATCGGACCTTATGTGAAAACTAAGAAAATCTGAAAAAAGTGAAAAAAAAATCAGACCATTTTTTTTTTCACTTTTTTTTCCCATAGTTCATGCATTTCACATGTCTAGCGTGAAATAAAAAATAATTTGGACAATATCTAACAGATTTTTTAAATTTGTTAAAAAATCTGTCTTTTCCTGTCAAAAACCATGTGAAAACTAAAAAAATCTGAAAAGTCTGAAAAAAAATCAGACCAATTTTTTTCACTTTTTTTTTCCATAGTTCATGCATTTCACATGTCTAGGCGTGAAAATTAAAAATAATTTGGACAATATCTGACAGATTTTTGAAATTTGTAAAAAATCTGTCTTTTCCTGACCGGACCTTATGTGAAAACTAAGAAAATCTGAAAAGTACGAAAAAAAATCAGACCAATTTTTTTCACTTTTTTTTCCCATAGTTCATGCATTTCACATGTCTAGGCGTGAATTAAAAATAATTTGGACAATATCTGACAGATTTTTGAAATTTGTCAAAATCTGTCTTTTTTCTGACAACCCGGACCTTATGTGAAAACTAAGAAAATCTGAAAAAATACGAAAAAAAATCAGACCAATTTTTTTTTTTTTTTTCCATAGTTCATGCATTTCACATGTCTAGGCGTGAATTAAAAAATAATTTGGACAATATCTAACAGATTTTTAAATTTGTTAAAAAAATCTGTCTTTTCTCACCCGGACCTTATGTGAAAACTAAGAAAATCTGAAAAGTCTGAAAAAAATCAGACCAATTTTTTTCACTTTTTTTTCCCATAGTTCATGCATTTCACATGTCTAGGCGTGAAATAAAAAATAATTTGGACAATATCTAACAGATTTTTTAAATTTGTTAAAAAAAATCTGTCTTTTCTCATCCGGACCTTATGTGAAAACTAAGAAAATCTGAAAAGTGCAGAAAAAAAATCAGACCAATTTTTTTTCACTTTTTTTTTCCCATAGTTCATGCATTTCACATGTCTAGGCGTGAAATAAAAAAAATAATTTGGACAATATTTGACAGATTTTGAAATTTGTCAAAATCTGTCTTTTCCTGACCCCGGACCTTATGTGAAAACTAAGAAAATCTGAAAAAGTCGAAAAAAAAAAATCAGACCAATTTTTTTTTCACTTTTTTCCCATAGTTCATGCATTTCACATGTCTAGGCGTTAAAAAAAAAAAATAATTTGGACAATATCTAACAGATTTTTTAAATTTTTTAAAATCTGTCTTTTCCTGACCCCGGACCTTATGTGAAAACTAAGAAAATCTGAAAAGTCTGAAAAAAAAATCAGACCAATTTTTTTTTCACTTTTTTTTTTCCATAGTTCATGCATTTCACATGTCTAGAAATTGAAATAAAAAAATAATTTGGACAATATCTAACAGATTTTTTGAAATTTGTTAAAAATCTGTCTTTTTTTCATCGGACCTTATGTGAAAACTAAGAAAATCTGAAAAGTCGAAAAAAAAATCAGACCAATTTTTTTTCACTTTTTTTTCCATAGTTCATGCATTTCACATGTCTAGGCGTGAATTAAAAAATAATTTGGACAATATCTGACAGATTTTGAAATTTGTCAAAATCTGTCTTTCCTGACCCGGACCTTATGTGAAAACTAAGAAAATCTGAAAAGTGCAGAAAAAAAAAATCAGACCAATTTTTTTCACTTTTTTTTCCCCATAGTTCATGCATTTCACATGTCTAGGCGTGAAATAAAAAATAATTTGGACAATATCTGACAGATTTTTGAAATTTGTTAAAAAAAATCTGTCTTTTTCTGACCCGGACCTTATGTGAAAACTAAGAAAATCTGAAAAAGTGCGAAAAAAATCAGACCATTTTTTTTTTTCACTTTTTTTCCCATAGTTCATGCATTTCACATGTCTAGGCATTGAAATTAAAAAATAATTTGGACAATATCTAACAGATTTTGAAATTTGTAAAAAAAATCTGTCTTTTCCTGACCCGGACCTTATGTGAAAACTCTGAAAATCTGAAAAGTCTGAAAAAAATCAGACCAATTTTTTCACTTTTTTTTCCCCATAGTTCATGCATTTCACATGTCTAGGCGTGAAATAAAAAATAATTTGGACAATATCTAACAGATTTTTAAATTTGTTAAAAAAAATCTGTTTTTTTTCATGACCCGGACCTTATGTGAAAACTAAGAAAATCTGAAAAAATCGAAAAAAATCAGACCAATTTTTTTTTTTTTTTTTTCCCATAGTTCATGCATTTCACATGTCTAGGCGTGAATTAAAAAATAATTTGGACAATATCTAACAGATTTTTTTAAATTTGTTAAAAAAATCTGTCTTTTCTCACCCCGGACCTTATGTGAAAACTAAAGAAAATCTGAAAAATACGAAAAAAATCAGACCAATTTTTTTTTTTTTTTTTCCCATAGTTCATGCATTTCACATGTCTAGGCGTGAAATAAAAAAAATAATTTGGACAATATCTAACAGATTTTTAAATTTGTTAAAAAAAATCTGTCTTTTCTCTCATCGGACCTTATGTGAAAACTAAGAAAATCTGAAAAATACGAAAAAAAATCAGACCAATTTTTTTCACTTTTTTTTCCCATAGTTCATGCATTTCACATGTCTAGGCGTGAAATAAAAATAATTTGGACAATATCTAACAGATTTTAAATTTGTCAAAATCTGTCTTTTTCTGACCCCGGACCTTATGTGAAAACTAAGAAAATCTGAAAAAGTTCGAAAAAAAATCAGACCAATTTTTTTTTTCACTTTTTTTTCCCATAGTTCATGCATTTCACATGTCTAGGCGTGAATTAAAAAAATAATTTGGACAATATCTGACATATTTTTTAGAAAATTTGTCAAAATCTTTTTCTCATCCGGACCTTATGTGAAAACTAAGAAAATCTGAAAAGTACGAAAAAAATCAGACCAATTTTTTTCACTTTTTTCCCATAGTTCATGCATTTCACATGTCTAGGCGTGAAATAAAAAAAATAATTTGGACAATATCTAACAGATTTTTAAATTTGTAAAAATCTGTCTTTTCTCACCCGGACCTTATGTGAAAACTAAGAAAATCTGAAAAATCTGAAAAAAAATCAGACCAATTTTTTTTTTTTTTTCCCATAGTTCATGCATTTCACATGTCTAGGCGTGAAATAAAAAAATAATTTGGACAATATTTGACATATTTTTGAAATTTGTCAAAAAAAATCTGTCTTTTTTTCCCCCGGACCTTATGTGAAAACTAAGAAAATCTGAAAAAAATCTGAAAAAAAAATCAGACCAATTTTTTTTCACTTTTTTTCCCATAGTTCATGCATTTCACATGTCTAGGCGTGAAATAAAAATAATTTGGACAATATCTAACAGATTTTTTAAATTTGTTAAAAAAATCTGTCTTTTCTCATCGGACCTTATGTGAAAACTAAGAAAATCTGAAAAAAATGCGAAAAAAATCAGACCAATTTTTTTTCACTTTTTTCCCATAGTTCATGCATTTCACATGTCTAGAGCGTGAAAAAAAAATAATTTGGACAATATCTGACAGATTTTTTGAAATTTGTCAAAATCTGTCTTTTCTGACCCCGGACCTTATGTGAAAACTAAGAAAATCTGAAAAATACGAAAAAAAAATCAGACCAATTTTTTTCACTTTTTTTCCCATAGTTCATGCATTTCACATGTCTAGGCGTGAAATAAAAAATAATTTGGACAATATCTAACAGATTTTTAAATTTGTTAAAAATCTGTCTTTTTTCTGACCCCGGACCTTATGTGAAAACTAAGAAAATCTGAAAAATCGAAAAAAATCAGACCAATTTTTTTTTCACTTTTTTTTCCCATAGTTCATGCATTTCACATGTCTAGGCGTGAATTAAAAAATAATTTGGACAATATCTGACATATTTTGAAATTTGTCAAAATCTGTCTTTTCCTGACCCGGACCTTATGTGAAAACTAGAAAATCTGAAAAATCGAAAAAAATCAGACCAATTTTTTTTTTTTTTTTTTTTTTCCCATAGTTCATGCATTTCACATGTCTAGGCGTGAAATAAAAAAAATAATTTGGACAATATCTAACAGATTTTTTAAATTTGTCAAAATCTGTCTCTTTCTCTCCCCGGACCTTATGTGAAAACTAAGAAAATCTGAAAAGTCTGAAAAAAATCAGACCAATTTTTTTTCACTTTTTTTTCCATAGTTCATGCATTTCACATGTCTAGAAAGTGAAATAAAAAATAATTTGGACAATATTTGACATTTTTTTTTTGAAATTTGTCAAAAATCTGTCTTTTCAGAAAAAACCCCGGACCTTATGTGAAAACTAAGAAAATCTGAAATTAAAAAAGTCTGAAAAAAAAATCAGACCAATTTTTTTTTTTTTTTTTCCCATAGTTCATGCATTTCACATGTCTAGGCGTGAAAAAAAAAAATAATTTGGACAATATCTGACATATTTTGAAATTTGTTAAAAAAAAAATCTGTCTTTTTTCCTGACCCGGACCTTATGTGAAAACTAAGAAAATCTGAAAAGTCTGAAAAAATCAGACCAAATTTTTTTTTTTTTTTTTCCCATAGTTCATGCATTTCACATGTCTAGGCGTGAAATAAAAAATAATTTGGACAATATCTAACAGATTTTTAAATTTGTCAAAATCTGTCTTTCTGACCCCGGACCTTATGTGAAAACTAAGAAAATCTGAAAAAGTCTGAAAAAAATCAGACATTTTTTTTTTTCACTTTTTTTCCCATAGTTCATGCATTTCACATGTCTAGGCGTGAAATAAAAAATAATTTGGACAATATCTGACAGATTTTTAAATTTGTTAAAAATCTGTCTTTTTCCTGACCCCGGACCTTATGTGAAAACTAAGAAAATCTGAAAAGAATCGAAAAAAATCAGACCAATTTTTTTTCACTTTTTTTCCCATAGTTCATGCATTTCACATGTCTAGGCGTGAATTAAAAAATAATTTGGACAATATCTAACAGATTTTTAAATTTGTTAAAAAAATCTGTCTCTTTTTTCTGACCCCGGACCTTATGTGAAAACTAAGAAAATCTGAAAAGTGCGAAAAAAAATCAGACCAATTTTTTTTTCACTTTTTTTCCCATAGTTCATGCATTTCACATGTCTAGGCGTGAAATAAAAAATAATTTGGACAATATTTGACATATTTTGAAATTTGTCAAAATCTGTCTTTTCCTGACCCCGGACCTTATGTGAAAACTAAGAAAATCTGAAAAGTCGAAAAAAAATCAGACCAATTTTTTTCACTTTTTTTCCCATAGTTCATGCATTTCACATGTCTAGGCGTGAAATAAAAAATAATTTGGACAATATCTAACAGATTTTTAAATTTGTTAAAAAATCTGTCTTTTCTACCCCGGACCTTATGTGAAAACTAAGAAAATCTGAAAAAGTAAAAAAAATCAGACCAATTTTTTTTCACTTTTTTTCCCATAGTTCATGCATTTCACATGTCTAGAAAATGAAATAAAAAATAATTTGGACAATATTTGACATATTTTGAAATTTGTCAAAATCTGTCTTTTTCCTGACCCGGACCTTATGTGAAAACTAAGAAAATCTGAAAAGTCGAAAAAAAAATCAGACCAATTTTTTTCACTTTTTTTCCCCATAGTTCATGCATTTCACATGTCTAGGCGTGAATTAAAAAATAATTTGGACAATATTTGACAGATTTTTGAAATTTGTCAAAATCTGTCTTTTCCTGACCCGGACCTTATGTGAAAACTAAGAAAATCTGAAAGTCGAAAAAAAATCAGACCAATTTTTTTCACTTTTTTTCCCATAGTTCATGCATTTCACATGTCTAGGCGTGAATTAAAAAAATAATTTGGACAATATTTGACAGATTTTGAAATTTGTCAAAAATCTGTCTTTTCTGACCCGGACCTTATGTGAAAACTAAGAAAATCTGAAAAGTCGAAAAAAATCAGACCATTTTTTTTTTTTCTTTTTTTCCCATAGTTCATGCATTTCACATGTCTAGGCGTGAAATAAAAAATAATTTGGACAATATCTGACATATTTTTAAATTTGTCAAAATCTGTCTTTTCTGACCCGGACCTTATGTGAAAACTAAGAAAATCTGAAAAGTCGAAAAAATCAGACCAATTTTTTTTTCACTTTTTTTCCCATAGTTCATGCATTTCACATGTCTAGGCGTGAATAAAAAAATAATTTGGACAATATCTAACAGATTTTGAAATTTGTCAAAAAATCTGTCTCTCGGACCTTATGTGAAAACTAAGAAAATCTGAAAACTCGAAAAAATCAGACCAATTTTTTTCACTTTTTTTTCCCATGTTCATGCAATGTCTAGGCGTGAATTAAAAAAATAATTTGGACAATATCTGACATATTTTGAAATTTGTCAAAAAAAAATCTGTCTTTTTTCCCTTATGTGAAAACTAAGAAAATCTCGAAAAAAAATCAGACCAATTTTTTTTTTTTTTTTCACATAGTCATGCATTTCACATGTCTAGGCGTGAAATAAAAAATAATTTGGACAATATCTAACAGATTTTGAAATTTGTCAAAATCTGTCTTTTCCTGACCCCGGACCTTATGTGAAAACTAAGAAAATCTGAAAAATCTGAAAAAAAATCAGACCATTTTTTTTTCACTTTTTTCCCATAGTTCATGCATTTCACATGTCTAGGCGTGAAATAAAAAATAATTTGGACAATATCTGACAGATTTTTTGAAATTTGTCAAAAATCTGTCTTTTTTCCTGACCGGACCTTATGTGAAAACTAAGAAAATCTGAAAAAAACGAAAAAAAATCAGATAATTTTTTTTCACTTTTTTTCCCATAGTTCATGCATTTCACATGTCTAGGCGTGAAATAAAAAATAATTTGGACAATATCTGACATATTTTTAAATTTGTTCAAAAAAAATCTTTCTCTGACCCCGGACCTTATGTGAAAACTAAGAAAATCTGAAAAGTCGAAAAAAAAAATCAGACCAATTTTTTTTTTTTTTTTTTCCCATAGTTCATGCATTTCACATGTCTAGGCGTGAAATTAAAAAATAATTTGGACAATATTTGACATATTTTGAAATTTGTCAAAATCTGTCTTTCCTGACCGGACCTTATGTGAAAACTAAAAAAATCTGAAAAGTCCGAAAAAAAAATCAGACAATTTTTTTCACTTTTTTTTCCCATAGTTCATGCATTTCACATGTCTAGGCGTGAAATAAAAAATAATTTGGACAATATCTAACAGATTTTTTAAATTTGTTAAAAAATCTGTCTCTCATAACCGGACCTTATGTGAAAACTAAGAAAATCTGAAAAGTCGAAAAAAAAATCAGACCAATTTTTTTCTTTTTTTGCCATAGTTCATGCATTTCACATGTCTAGGCGTGAAATAAAAATAATTTGGACAATATCTGACATATTTTGAAATTTGTCAAAATCTGTCTTTCCTGACCCCGGACCTTATGTGAAAACTAAGAAAATCTGAAAAATCGAAAAAAATCAGACCAATTTTTTTTTTCACTTTTTTTCCATAGTTCATGCATTTCACATGTCTAGGCGTGAAATAAAAATAATTTGGACAATATCTAACATATTTTTTGAAATTTGTTAAAATCTGTCTTTTTCCTGACCGGACCTTATGTGAAAACTAAGAAAATCTGAAAAGTCGAAAAAAATCAGACCAATTTTTTTTTTCACTTTTTTTTGCCATAGTTCATGCATTTCACATGTCTAGAGCGTGAAATAAAAAATAATTTGGACAATATCTAACATATTTTGAAATTTGTCAAAATCTGTCTTTTCCTGACCCGGACCTTATGTGAAAACTAAGAAAATCTGAAAAGTCGAAAAAAATCAGACCAATTTTTTTTTTTTTTTCCCCATAGTTCATGCATTTCATGTCTAGGCGTGAAATAAAAAATAATTTGGACAATATCAACATATTTTTAAATTTGTTAAAAAATCTGTCTTTTTTCCTGACCCGGACCTTATGTGAAAACTAAGAAAATCTGAAAAGTCGAAAAAAAATCAGACCATTTTTTTTTTCACTTTTTTTCCCATAGTTCATGCATTTCACATGTCTAAGTGAATTAAAAATAATTTGGACAATATCTGACATATTTTTAAATTTGTCAAAAATCATGTTTTTTCTGACCCCGGACCTTATGTGAAAACTAAAGAAAATCTGAAAAAATCGAAAAAATCAGACCAATTTTTTTCTTTTTTTCCCCATAGTTCATGCATTTCACATGTCTAGGCGTGAATTAAAATAATTTGGACAATATCTGACATATTTTGAAATTTGTCAAAATCTGTCTTTTTCTGACGGACCTTATGTGAAAACTAAGAAAATCTGAAAATCGAAAAAAAAAATCAATTTTTTTTCACTTTTTTTTCCCATAGATCATGCATTTCACATGTCTAGGCGTGAATTAAAAAATAATTTGGACAATATCTAACAGATTTTAAATTTGTTAAAAATCTGTCTTTCCCTGACCCGGACCTTATATGTGAAAACTAAGAAAATCTGAAAAGTCGAAAAAAATAAGACCAATTTTTTTTTCACTTTTTTTGCAAAGATCATGCATTTCACATGTCTAGGCGTGAATTAAAAATAAATTGGACAATATCTGACATATTTTGAAATTTGTCAAAATCTGTCTTTTTTTCTGACCCCGGACCTTATGTGAAAAACTAAGAAAATCTGAAAAGTACGAAAAAAATCAGACAATTTTTTTTCACTTTTTTCCCATAGTTCATGCATTTCACATGTCTAGGCGTGAAAAAAAAAATAATTTGGACAATATCTGACATTTTTGAAATTTGTCAAAAATCTGTCTTTCCTGACCGGGACCTTATGTGAAAACTAAGAAAATCTGAAAATACGAAAAAAAATCAGACCAATTTTTTTCCTTTTTTGCCATAGTTCATGCATTTCAATGTCTAGGCGTGAAATAAAAAATAATTTGGACAATATCTGACATATTTTGAAATTTGACAAAAATCTTTTTCCTGACCCGGACCTTATGTGAAAACTAAGAAAATCTGAAAAAGATATGGAAAAATCGAACAATTTTCTTTTCACTTTTTTCCCATAGTTCATGCATTTTCACATGTCTAGCGTGAAATAAAAAATAATTTGGACAATATCTGACAGATTAAAAAGTAAGCGCCAAGTCCAGCAGTGGGCGTATACCTCGAAACCTGCCATTTCTTAATTTCAACGGGCTCTCCCTGAATGAAAACCTTTTTCAGTCACATCAAACCACTTACAGCGAGAATGATTCATTTCGCCTGAACCGTACGGAAGATATTGTAAGCATTGCATTCTTCATTTATCACAGTTCCAGCAGCAAATTAAAGGATGTTGATCAAGTGACGAATGCTACAGATCATCTTTTATTGAGTTCAGATGTGCCCTAGACAAGGTATATCATGCTGTCTACTCCACAGACTATTGGTATAACTTCTTCAAGTGAAAAATTAGCTGTCATATCCGCTTAAAATGTATGTAATTTAATATAGCTGTTGTGTAATTAGATTTTTCCTGTGTGTGTGTGTGTATGTGTGTGTGTGTGTGTGTGTCTGTTGTGGCATGTGTGTGTGTGTGTGTGTGTGTCCATGCTCTTGCACAGCCACTTCTAGTGCCCTGTCCCAGCCACCTCATATGTTTTGTTCATAACATAATCTTTATGCTTTCACTAACATACCTCCTGATTGTGAGAGATAGGTGAGAGGTATTTATTTTGAAATAAGCTGTGCATTTGAAGAAAAACATCTATGACCAAGAAACATTACCTATTGACCATTGGTACTGTATACTCACAGGGATGAGTATTAGGTTGCATAACTGCAGTTGCCATTTTTATAACTGGTAACATGGACATACACGAACTGGTTATACAGGTTATTGGAGCCTTCAACCAGTTAAAGAAAGATATATAACTGGGAAAGCCTGGTTTGGCTGCAGTGGTCACACTTTCATTCATGTTAGCCATCTTTAGAATTCTTTTTGTTAGCCATCCTTAGAATTATTTATTTTCTGTGTACTGCAATTCAACTTCTATAGTATTTATGCCCTGTCCTTTCTCTTTGATCAATTTCTTAAAATTTGTAATTGTGTGTGTGTGTGTGTGTGTATTGTGTGTGTGTGTGTGTGTGTGTGTGTGTGTGTGTGTGTGTGTGTATGTGTGCGTGTGTGTGTGTGCATGTGTGCGTGCGTGTGTGTGTTAGTGGTGCTTGAGGTGAGTGCAGCTGTTCCTATCATCATGGGCACTAATATTTAGAACATCTGTCACCAACACCATAATTAGCTCTGATGCAGACTGGTGAGGAGAATAGATTTAGAGAGGAGGTGCAGGATTGTGTGTTTTCCACAAACTGTATAACAAGTTAAACTTACACTAGAGGACAATATAATATAGGATGATATTGTTAAATAATAATAATAATAAGCTGTGTTGTATAGCACCTTTCATACACAGAATACAGCTCAAAATTCTTTACATTTAAACCATGTACAATGATGATCAGTCGGTGTTATCCATCACTTTTCTTTGCTGTTTATGATCTGCTCAGCAACATGTAAGACTATGAAAATGGCGTCATAAGACTGGCGGCCAAATAGCTAATGGCTACACTCTGACGTTGTTGAGGATAGGTGGGAGGTATTTATTTTGGGAAAATAAGCTGTGCATTTGAAAGAAAAAAACATCTATGACCAAGAACGTACCTATGACCATAATTTACTGTGCTCACAGGGATGGTATTGGGTTATAATAACTACGGGTTGCCATTTTTTATAACTGGTATGGACATACGACTAGTTGCTCCCGGGTTATATTGGAGCCTTCAACGATTTTAGCTGCAGTGGTTGGCTACAGTGGTCGCCATTCATATTAGCCATCTTTGAAATTCTTTTTCATGTTAGCCATCCTTAATTTGAAAAGGTTTTGCTGTGGTCTACAATTAAAGTACTCTCTATTCATAATTCTTCTATGATTACAATTAAAAATATATTTATTCTTCGACTATAAATGGTGGGCATGTTTTTTCCTATGCCTCAAAAGCAATTGGGCAGTGGTGGGTGTGAGAAACATTAATGTTATTACTAATGTCATTTCTGATGTTTTTATTTTGTTATAGATCTGTGTCTGTGACGACTTTCTGATGTTTCACTTTTGCACATTAGTTTGCTTGGCTCCTTGATCTTGACTGATGCACAGTGAGTGAGGACAGGGTGATAAAGCTCTGATAAAAGCACAGATGGTCTCTTGTGAAGTCTTTTAGGCCCCATGGATCTAAAGTTTGTGAATATGAGTGTCGCCAGCCAGAGATACAAAGACAGTCCTTACATACACTCCCTTGACCTGCATTTATACACCCATGATTAGAACTGAAAAAGTCCGACCTAATCAAAGACTGTGGCATTCTTTGATTGGTGAAGAGGAATAATCAGACAGAAAAACTTGAGAAAGGGTATAGCTTTTTGGTGCCTTTCAACACACATAAGAGTGTTGAAATTAGTTGAATACCAGAGGGTTTGTTTTGTGTTTTGGGGCTGCTGGAGCCACCACCATACCGACTGCTTTAACTGGCTGTCTGTTTGGTTCTGTGTGCCCTGGAGGTGGCCAGCAGAACACTTTTAGTGCCACTGGCCATCACTGTCACCGCGGCCTCCACGTCCAGAGTGGAGAAGAAGCTCTATGAGCTATCAAGGTGTCACCGAGCCTGTTGTAAACTCCTGGGTGAGTCATCTTTGAGGTCTGTTACTAAACTCATCATTCAGGTGAGTCCAGTCATTACTGAGCCTGTTACTAGAAAAAAAAGCACATCATTCAGGTGAGAGATGCACCACAGAGCCTGTCAATAAACTCATTTTTAGGTCAGTGAGTTATCAATTTTATCATTCAACAGTACTTATCCACCTAACTGAAATTAAGCATAAATCATATTAATGATCACTAGTGATATTCAAATCATCATTAGTTGCCATTTGCTTAGTTGAGATATAGAGCCAACTATGAACTTGGTCATCGCACGCAATGGCTGTTAGCTAAACTCATCAATCCGGATTGGTGTCACCTGTAGCAGCTACTCCTACGCGCTCTCATGTCTCTCCTAACCCCTTTATAGGAGGTTGTCAGTGTACATTTGTGAGCCTAAACTGGCTGTTCTGTTTTGATATATTGCAGCTGCTGGATAAATCTGTAGGTAAGGCATTGCCATGGGAGACCAGGTATGAAGAAACAGGTCTTGAAGAAAGTTTGGTGCAAGACAGCCAGGCGCTGTCACCACTGGTAATGACCTGTTGTAAATGTACCCGGTATGAGCCACAACAAACCTTTTCAGCTAAACCCAAAGAGTTCCTGACTATGCTGCAATGCTGAAAGAATATTTCAATCTTAGGAATTTCATCTGCTTTTACTGATAGATGTAAAAATAATTTATATGTAAATGTTTTCCATTGGAATGCAAACACATGCTGAGGCTATTTTTCACTAGCTTCTTCAACAGTGGAGTCAGCAGTTGCCTTTGTCTTGCCTGAGAGGAGACAGTATTGATATGATAATGTTTCACTGGCCATTCAGATCTTTCCTCTCATTCCCATATTTGTCTCCGTCTTGCTCCTCCAGTAGAGGCTCACTCAAACGTCACCGTAGTCACCGCCAAGCGGCTGCTCATCTGCTGGCCGGTTGTTTACAAAGCAATATCGCCTGAATAGTCCTGGTCCTGTGTTACCTAGGCAGATCCGTGCTCTCTTTTGGTGAAAGTACTTTCTGTTGAATAAAACAGATCTTCTCCTTGGCACCACTGAATGCTTTTATGCTCTGTACATATTTTTCAGTTTGCAGGCATGAAACAGCAATACCTTTTGCTGGGGCTGATGGGAATCAGTGCAGACAGAGACACTTACTCGCACTCCCTCCTCCCCCCCAGGCAAGCCGCGTTTATGGACACTCAGCTATGGACCTGGCCGTGGGGCTACAGTCTGCTGGCCGGCTCTTAACCATGTCTGCACCTGCCTGCTGCTGCTTGTTAAGGTCTCAGCTCCTTCTCCAGGAGGTCAGTGAGTCATCAGGTCATCATATCCAACACAGAGTGTAGAGCCCATACATGTCAGGAAGTGCACTTAGCAGGAAGTGAACAACAGGATATGAAATGGGAGTTTGAGAATGTTCTTTAATAGAAAGGAGACATACCGAGATTTAGTTTCCCTGTCATATATCTGGAAAACCTTCAAATGAACATGATTACAGTCAATTCAGATGTGCTTTATCTCTCTTTGGCAGACCCACCTTGCCCTTTAGAAATGGTTGACTGGCTACCTGGCCATCTTTGTTGGAGCTGAGGCATGGCCATTTATTGTCCAGACGGTTCTGTGTTCACCCTCTCTGCGATGACCCACCTAATAGGTCTGTTCAGTGTCAGACAGAATGCGCCCCTTAAATTCATTAATCAGCCAGTTTTGACTCACCGAAACAGCTTTCATGACCAATTACAAAATTGTACAGCTGCTGTCTTCTTTGCTGTGTTGTTTATCAACATAATTAATCTTGCACTCATTAAAGTGTTTTTGAGTATGAGAATGTCTTTCAGGGCTTTGAAGAGTCAGCAAAACAAATGGGTTTGCAAAAAATGTAACTTCATAATCACTAATGCGATTTGCTCATGTTGTTCAGCAATACTTCTGGTTCGCGTTGCTCAGCGGGTGTGAGCCTGGGTGTTCAAACGAACGATGGCATCAAACGGCAGCCAGCATAATGCGTAATGCTGTCATTTTACACAGTCTTTGCAAATGGATGTAAATTATTATTGAAGCGTTTAGAATCAGCTTATTATGCAAATGTGTGTGTTTTTCAGGCATGACTCACTGCCAGCATTCTGTAAACTCTTAAAATAAGGGATGTCAGGGTGCAGGTCTGCGGATCTACCACAAGCGTGCTTTTCTCTCCCAAAGCACAGCTAAAACTAATGTTACTGAAACAATAAAGCTCAAACAATAAAAAATCATGTGTTGTGTATTAGTTTTGACTGGTTGCAACCAGGGCGGTCAGTCTCGCTTCAAGTTTAATGACGTACAGTACTTCATAAGTTTGAAACTTTCCTGAAAATCATATTACATAATAAATCAATACGAAAGATGAATGGTCCCAGCCCACTCTTAGAGATTAACTCATGCATTCTCTCAGGTATTGGGTAATAAGTTTGGGCCTATCTCTCACTTTGTGGGCTCCAATATTGGCCTGTTCCCTTCTGGCTCATCCACCATGCATGGCCAGCCAGGGGATAAAGCTGCCACTTCTCGCCAGGTAATAAGGGCACTGAGACAAGACATATCCCAGTAATATGGTTGTTGTTGGTAGAGGTGAATGTACTGCACTAATATTCTGATGATGCAGAGCTGCTTGTTTAGCGACTTGTGGATGAAGATTACGAAATTAATGGGAACAATTTAGGAACAAATGAGGAGCAATTAATGAGGAATGAAGAAAATGCTTGTTTATTATTTACACTCCACAAATGTATTCCCCACTAATTTAGCTTTCCTTTTACAAGAAATGTGCCAATAATAATTAGCAGGCGGGTAAAGCCACATAAGTCTCTATGGTATCTCCTGCAGATAGCACTGTGCCACCTGTTCTTCCAGCGTTTTAGGGATCCTGCTGTGGTACCCAGGGTGCCTCAAACCCAGCGACTGCTTACATCATGGGCGTCCATGCTGAGGCGAGGAAGACTGACCAAAATGCAGCTGGTTCCTTTGTTCTTTTACCTGGTGCTGTTATTTTCCTGCTGCCTCGCTGGTCTTGACTGCAATAAGCTGTGAGCTGGCGGGTGATGGTGGGCGTGGGCCCTTCCTCGGGGTCATGCTCTTCATCGGCCTGGTCAGCCTGCTCCAGGCCCGCGGCTTGATCACCTGCCAGCGGTCCTGCAGAGCTGGGACTTCCTGCCCGTTGGATGCCTCGCTCAAGCCCCCTGGACAGCGCCATCCTGCCAGCGACCGATGCTGCAACCAACTAAGGTGGGCTTGGAAGCGGTAGATCAGGTGGCGTCAGGCTTAAAACACCAGCGAGGAACAGCACAGGAGAGCCTCCTGGGTGACCCCTCGACAACCCTGCACTCTCATGCTTGGAAGAGGTGCCCTCTCTGCCAGTGTGTTTAAACTTCTGAGGCCTGGAGAGATGCAATAGCACCCTCTGTGAATGACCCCACACGGCTGACTCAGAGCAGGAGGCCTCACCAGTGGCACTGAAAGATTGCTTTATTTTTCTGCTAGAATAGGAATTTAATGATCAGGAACACAAATGTACTGTGGATGCTTTTATAGAATCTGTGATACAGGGACCCACACTGGCTTTGCTGAGTGGATTGCTCTGATGAGTTTGTTGTTATAAAAAGGCAATGTGCATAATGTTGTTTCAACTGTTTAGTTAACATAGGCATTGCACTTTGTTTATCACTGTCAGTCGTTATACTGTAAACCAAACTGCACTAAAATATTTTCTTATAAAGGCAATTTTATTATTTTTTATAGTTTGCCAGAACATTCCTGAAAATGCAATTTATTTGATAAATATCACCATGAGATAATTGTGCTTGAAAGTAATTATTTTACTGTGTTTTTCCAATTATATGTCTTATGTGTTTGAAAACTCCATATACAGTATTGCTTCCCAGAGTCATCCATAGTGATGTGTTTTCTATCATGTAATTGAAAGAATCAAAAGCTTAAGATAAAATTTTGACCTCAAGAGCTTTCCTACCCCACAGAGACCTAAAGGGCACAGACAATAGAAGGTAAAGATCAGCAAATGTTTAAAGTCGCTTCTGGAAATGCTCAAAAGCTTTGTCCTTTTTGCCAGCCAGGATTTAATTGATCTCAACAACTCAACCTAATGTTTCTGTCAGTGTCAACTTGTCTGTAATAACCACTGACACATAAAACCACCTGACTTGTGTTAGACAAATCCCTAAGGCTAATGGTTTGAGTCATAGGCTGCTGCCTCTGCTTCCAACTCTCATTTTTTAAACATGTGGCTGATAATGCATGCATAAAGAATTAAGCTTTTGTTCATACACTAATTGTCCAATGGGCCTTGAGCCTGGTACCTCACTTTGACAGGGATGATCCAGTGTCTTTTTTTCCAAAATGTTCTTTGAATTTCTTCTTTTTTGACCCGTGAAATACTGCCGTGGCTATGTGACTGGATACAAAATATCACTGTCTTTGTGAATTGTAATTTGCACCTTCTAGTCCAGCCTCTTTCTCTCTCATTACCACAGACACACACACACACACACACACAGAGAAAGAACATTGTTTCAAGAAAGAAAACCTTTGATTAAAAAAAATTTAATTATATTTCTAATCCATACTCTCTAAATGTTTTCATGTTTGAGCATAATAAATGGCTTAAGTATGTTTGGAATTAAATTAATGCCACCAAGATCCACCCAACATTCTTGTATGGCAATCTTCACATAATAAATCTCTCTGTAATATTCTACATGATGAAACAATACGTCTTTCGCGAAAAATAATTCAGTGGAAATGCATGGATTCCAGTTTCTTCCAGTAGCAGCAACTGGAATCCATGCATTTCCACAGAATTATTTTGGAATCCTGATCCTTATCATACCTGTTCATTCTTACTAAAATCAAACTCTGACTTATCATTGACTAAATTCAAGATGGCTGCAAACGCTAAACCGTTCGTGAAGATACTGTCTGTATAAATCGTCTTGTAAATAAACTACCAGTCTTTTTCTCAATGCTTTTCCATAGTTTTAAATGTCAGGACCTCCGAAGTCTACCAAATGAAGGGTGTGGAGATGCATTGAGCCTCATAAATGGTGTAAAACAATGATTTATTTGCATGGTTAGCCCGGATGCAAGCACCACCATTGAAAAAGCTGTTGGTAGCATCGGCTAACAAGCTCAGATTTTTTGAGTGCAGGGGACAAACCAAGATGGGGGCTATGAGACATAGGTTCACTTTCGGTATCATGTTTCTAACACTTTAGGTCAATATGACACCCGAGGAATTCTCCTTTAAAGAGTCTTGATTTGGGATTTACCGAGCGTTCTGGCCAAAATCAAAACACTGGTGAGCGCGGATTCCTCCAAGACTACCAGGCGCGAGCCTCTTTTGGGTTGCCCAGATCGTAATGAAGAGGGCTTAGCTAAGATTAGTTGACCTGCAGCTGCTTTAACGTTCTCCCAACCCACATGACCCAGCGCTACACATTACGGAAACAGTGAAAACAAAAAATACCTCTAACCAGCGTAACATATTTAGCTGAAGTTAGCGATGCAGATGATGGTTTAGCATAGGCTACCTGTTGTGGAGAAATATGGCCAGTTCTAGATCCAGACTTGATATTCTTCGTTTCACAAAAGACGATCACCATCTCAGGAAGCTCCTCCGTCCATAATTTGTTTCTTGTTTTTTAATTTAGGAAATTTGCTCGCCTCTTGTATGCGTTCATGACTACAACTGACAGCTGTTGACAGTTGGCTTTTGCTAATTTGGCCACCCAAATAAGAGGACGACCAGCCATTATTAATCACTATTCTAGAATGAATCGTTCAAAACATAAAACAAAAATTCCAAGAGATTCAGCTCCATAACTCTTTTTTTTTTCATTGGTTTTACAAGGGTTTTACAGGTTAGAGTAATGTTGTCAAATAAACCATTACTTTAATTCATTGTCTTTCTTACTCTCTGACACCATATGGTGATCATTTTGAAATTTACAGTTTATTTTCCATTATTTCCTACATACTGGTCCTTTGACTAGGATGAAGATATTGACTGTGATTATTAGACTGATTTCTCTATAGCTTATCCTCCTGTGTCGTTGTTGAGGTATAAGCCTGAGGAAGTGAGTAACCCTCTTTGGCAGTGATGAAGCTTGCTGAGGATGCCATGTTTCAATCCACAGGTGCTTCAAGCTTTAGTAACAGCCTGAAGAGGTTCTTTTGTCGGTAGTGGATCAATTCCACAAAGCTACACAAAACAGCAAAAGGTGAACTGCGATGTCTGATTCCTGTGAGGGGACTACATCTAGCCTGTTTCTTGACCCAACCAAATTAGTGGTTCTTCATTGCTCGCTATACTGACCTACAAATCTAAATACAACATTACAGATTTCACTCCCCACTTTCCATGAAGTGAAGTAAAAATGCAATATGCCTCAATGCCACGGATGTTACAAGTTTTCAAGGGAAGTGTGAAACTGCCATAATCACTGCAAGGATATCCACCAGAGTGGTTGCCTGTTAACTGGATGTAGGTGGTGAAGTGCTTCACAAATGCTGAACATTTTTTGAACAAATAAACATTTTGTATCTATGAAGAATTAAATTACATCTTTTTACTTCATCTCATGAGAAATAGGAGCAAAATCTAACATGCTGTTAGATTTTTGTTCCAATATATATTCACCTTGGCATTGTATTTGGCCTTCAGCTCTGTGATGATTACTTGGCCCTTTCCAACACATGAATTCTGATACATAACTAAGTAACATCCCAACTGAGAACAAAACAAAAAAAAGGCACTGACAGGTGGGCCGTGTTTCAGTCCATAACAACTCTCAGACCACAAGGACTCCTCTCTCCCCTGAAACTATTACTTTGCTCCCTGGTCCAAAACATGCTCCTCAGATGACTCAGATTCTGGTCAATATACTGGCCAATGGTTTCATGCCTGGTCAGACCCATACAAGAGTTAAGATCTCACTCCAGACTGACAATGCAGAGAGAAGAAAGTCTGTCAACCTGTATATTTACTTTAAGAGTCAAGTGTATGTGTATGCATGTAAGATTGTGTGTGTGCATCTATGCATGTGTATGTCTAAGTGCATTTTGTGTGTATGTACAGTATGTGTGTGAGTGTGCTTGTGTGCATCTATACATATTGTACAGTATGTGTAAGTGCATTTGTATGTGTGTGTGTGTGTTAGTGTGATTGTGCATCTAAGCATGTGTATGTGTAAGTGCATTTATTGTGTGTGTGTGTTAGTGTGATTGTGTGCATCTAAGCATGTGTATGTGTAAGTGCATTTGTGTGTGTGTGTGTGTATTGTATGCCTTGTTCCGTTTCATTCTCCATGCCTAGATCTGTCTAGAGTTCCTGCTGTGGGTGAAGTGTTTGCTGAGCTTTAGCTCATCTTCTCTCCCCTGTGTGCTCACTACTCACCTTTTTAAAAAAAGTGTAAACAACCATCCCCACTCCAGTCACCTTCCCCACCGTGCTCGCCAAAGCCCCCTGTAGCAGCAGAGTGAGGCCAGCTGTGCAGGTAACTCACTGTCTAACACTAACTCAAGTGTTTCTACACGCCAGGGCCAGTGGTTGGAATACAAAACAGGTTGAGATGCCAGTGGTTAATCTCTGAGTATCCAAAGAAACTACACATTGTTTTTTTTTGTTTAGAGTTGTAACACTTGATTTTGGGATTCATACACAGAACATTATAACCAGTTTGGTTGAGAACAAGATGTTTTAACCAGTGGGGTTCACCTTCTGGTGACGCCATCGAACTAAATCTCCAATCACCAGTCTTAGGGGAATATTTTGCATGCTTTTATCCTATATAAGGCCGTGTCTGCAATAGATTTTTCCTCTTTCCATTCTTCAGTGCCTCAAGCATCTCAAACCTGCAAAGAATTGCCTCGGATCCTGCTCGCGTAGTTCAATCTCAATCGCTGGACAGAAGCCCCCCCTAAGCCTCGCGTCAGTTTACCCTGTCGAAAAAGAACTTTTTAAAGGTGGCAAATGCATTCAATTTTACCCCAGCTCACAGCGACCGTCACCAAGGCGTCCTCTCTCCCCAGGGTGCAATGGCAATATTTTGTAATTATACTTATACTTGTCAATGGAAATTAACCAAAACTGGTTCTATTCTGGTTCGGTTTGTATGAAGCACCTCCCACACAATACCTGAGCAGAGCACCACAACGCAGCCTCCTACAGCTCCTCCGGCGACGACGATGGCTCAGCGGCTCCGCACTCGTAGATGCACTGCACCGAGACCAAAGGCTCTGCCTACCCATCTTGCCCCCCACCTAACCTAACTGGTTGAGAGGGAATCGACGGCAACGCTCCAAATCTGCGTCTCAGGGCTCTGCACAAGCTCGTTCCTGCCCTCTTGTGTCAGCACAAATATCCGCCCACTCCTTCTCTGGCACAGACATGTCTTCTCGATCTAAGCATGGCTCTCCTTGCCAGTCATGCCTCTCCAATTAGTGAACTCAACTGAAAGAGAACAGGAGATGTTCAATTCTACCAGAAAGACTCAGTAGACAGAATAGAATCAGTTAACGATTTATTGGTAAAGGAACGGCTTGGATGCAAGCATGATAGAGTCCTGAATAGGTAACAGTCTTTGGCGTAGGCCCGTCTCGGATCCGTCCAGCGATGAGCGGATCTCGTCCTGCCGATGGATGAAGGCAGGGCGGAGCCTACCCCAAAAGGATGAGTGATGCCGCCAGGGCGGTGACTCAGTAATCTGGTTCTGAGAGGAGCAGAGACATTAGTATACATACAAGATGAATTAAACAGCATGACTGGGCCAGGGTGAAGGCGTTGTGCCAGGACGCCGACAGAATTTTTAAAGTAGCTAGGTGTTAACCATAAACCTAGGGTTGTAGTGGGGCCCGGCATGCTTTCGCTTTAGTGGGATTTTAGGAGCTTGACAGAGCTGGGCAACCAGCGTCTGGGGCAACCTAGACCAATCTTGGCGGCGGGCAACGGCGCCCAGGGCAACCTGGACCATAAGCACTTCACGATCTGGCGGCCCAGTGACTAGCGAGCTAGTACATCGTGGCGAACCAGGCCACCGGCATCCAGAGCAACCTGGACTTTAGTGCTTATCGCGAGCTGGGCAACCAGCGTCTAGGGCAACCTAGACCCGCGAGGCGTGCCGGGCTACCGCCCAAAGGCAACCCTGGACCATTAGCTGGGAAACCAGCGTCTAGGGCAACCTAGACTTGGCCGTCATGAGCGGGCAACCGGCGTTTACGGCGCGACCTGAACCATGAGCTGGGCAACCAGCGTCTAGAACAACCTAGACAGACATGACGGCGGGCAACCGGCATCCAGGCCACCTGGACCAAACTGGGCAACCAGCGTCTAGGGCAACCTAGGCGGCGGCCATGAGCGGGCAACCGGCGTCCAAGGCAACAACCTGGACAGTGAGCTGGGCAACCAGCGTCTGGGACAACCCCTAGACCAGCGTGGACGGCCGGGCGACCCGGCATCCAGGGCAACCTGGACCGAACTGGGTCAACCAGCGTCTGGGGCAACCTAGGCGAGGCGCCTGAGCCGGACAACCGGCGTACGGTGCGAACCTGAACCATGAGCTGGTCAACCAGCGTATAGGGCAACCCCTAGACCGATGTGATGGCGAGGCGACCCGGCATCAGGGCAACCTGGACCAAACTGGGCAACCAGTGTCTAGGGCAACCTAGGCGTGCATCACAAGCCGGGCGACCGGCGGAAGTGACCTGAACCATAAGCGTCGAAGCGAGCTGGGCAATCAGTGAAAGGGCAACATGCCCATGGCTGAGACTAAATCACCACAAGCTACCGGCATGCTGGGGCCCAATATGTTTCAGCAATTAGTGCAAGGCGAATGCCAGAATTTAACCACCACCACCAGGATTTGTGAAGGTAAAATGAGGTACCTGAGTTAACATGGGAGAGCAACTTCTGAGCATCGAAAATGTCAAGAGGAGTTAGTTTGATGCATCCTGATGGATGACGTGGATAGCCCCTTTTGGCCGGCAGTCTTGGCTGCGCCCGATCTTGAAGGAATGAGAAGTGAACCTCTTTGAAGAGAGGTTACATTTAAAAGCACGTTAGCTAGATGGCTGCTGAAAATCGGGTAAAGTGTGAGACGTAGTTTAAAGGTAGTGAGCGGGGACCAGGGAAACAAAACATGGTTAGGGTTAAAAGGTTAAACATGATGTACTCAGGATCAATGCAGGGAATAGAGCTTGTGGTTGCAGATGCTTGGGACCGAGCAATGAGTTAGTTGATATGGGTGCTTGAGTATATCCGCATCGAAGTCATGTGGTTTAATATTTAGGATAGATAAGCATTATGACTAGTTTTGTAGAAGACTAGTGCTTGTGAAGCCAGATGTGTGTTCTGGTTCGATAGCTCACCTGCAGCGGCTAGAGTGAGATGAATGCATTGAGCTGCAGACCCAAGGCCAGGATGGATGCGTGTGAGCTACACCTTAGCACCTGTTCTTGGAAAGCCCCCCAAAATAAGATGAGCAGCATCAGTAATGCGAGGGAAGCATGACCTTGCGGCGTGAGACAAAGGACCGGGACAATTCATGCCTGTATGTGACAGGAGGAAGAAACATATGTTACTGAAAATGACGAGACAACGAACAGATGAGTGCTGGGGGTACCACCATGGTGCTTATGCATCTCAGAGTGCAGAGGAGCTCTGAGAATGACTTAACGCGAGCTTGCTATACCAGCTGCACCATTGTGGCAGGATAGTACAGTTTAGAACTGGCTGCTGGAGAGACAATGAGTAAAGGTAGCAATGAGGAGAGAATAAGCAATACATATCGCCCAACTGGATGCAGAAATTATATTAGTCATCGCCAAGCACTGGCCCCTGAGTGAGTGGAGGGTGTGCATTCACCACGACATTCCATGTGGCCAGGACATTTTTAATCAAAGCAACTGACAATGTACCCTGGGAATCCAGAGTTCTCACGGAAGCATTTGCTCAGGGAGAGACTCGAGTCTGGCAAGGAGTATGATGCACGTAACTTTTGCCCCCTTTTGCGCGGGGAACCAATATATGTGTAGCTGATATAGCGGGCCAGAGGCGATCCAAACAGATGACAAACGTAGTGTCATCATCCAGTGCGTCGGAAGATCGAATCAGGCAGTTAACATTGACCGTATAGCGGTATCCTGAACCATGAGCTGGGCAACCAGCGTCCAGGGCAACAGACAGACATGACGGCCGGGCAACCGGCATCCAGGGCCACCTGGACCAAACTGGGCAACCAGGCGCCTAGGGCAACCTAGCGAAGCGTCATGAGTCAAAAAACCGGCGTCCAAGGCAACCTGGACAGTGAGCTGGGCGAAAAAAACCAGCGTCTAGGGCAACCTAGACCAAAGTGACGGCAAACAGGTTAAAGCTAAAAACAATTCTCCCACAATGCCAGTGCAATTAAAAAACAAACGGATCAAAAACCGGATTATATTCTCCACCTTTTCCAACGGCAACCTCTTCATTCTGGACGTTATGTCATCTGAACCCAGCAAGAAACCTTTTCGTGACTACTCAACAGAGACTGAACCAGAATCACCTACGCTTGCGCTACTTCTACATCCATCGAGGTCAGTTTACTACAATCCATAAACAACAAACTTGCAATACTGGAACATCTGCACGCAGATATTAAGGACTTAAAGCCAGCCTCGAATTTTCCCAATCACAGATCGACACACTTTCGCATTAGAAAACCGTGAACTCAAAGGAAATATTACAAACTTATCCGACCATGTTAATCAACTCACCAGCGAAAATCGGATCATGAAAGAAACAATCCTAGACCTCCAGTGCCGCAGCATGCGATGATAAACCTCATTTTTCGAATTCCCCTGCCAACTTCTAAAGATACACCCGGCGACCCAGAGAAAGCAGTTAAAGAATTCTTGCAGTCATCTCTCAAACTACCGCCAGAAACAGTTGACAAGATTACCTTCCACCGTGTACACCGTCTCACTTCCAAAGACAATAAAAAACCTCCTCCAATTATCGCCAAGTTCGAACACTTCAAACACAAAGAACTCATCAAAAGCAAAGGGAAAGAACTGAAAGGCACTTCATTGGGACTAAGCGACCAATTCCCACAAGTAATACAGGAAAGAAGAAGAGCCCTCTTGCCCATAATGAAACAACTCAGGCAAGAGGGCAAACGAGCAGCACTGTCGGTCGATAAACTGTATGTCAATGGAACTCTGTATCGCAACCCCAATATCACCACCTGGCTATAGCACATCATACATCATGCCAACATACATCTTGATTATAACATTGTCACCCTCAACTCTCTCTAACCCACTGCCTACTGATGCTTGGATCACCTCTCTCTTCTTATATTTCATTCCTTTTGCTCCCCCTACCCACCCATTCTCTTTTGCTCCCTCAATGTTTAATGTTATTCATGGTGTTTTGTCTATACATGTTTGCTTGTGTGTCCTGTCTGTTTTTGTTTATTATGTCTATAGGCTAAAAGTCAAATTATGATCTGTATGTTTTCAATGCTAAACAGGAAATGTTCATGCTGTCACCACTCCAGAACCAAATTCCTACCTCTTTATGCTCTATATTCTTCTCAGCCCCTACCCTTTACATCTCATTCGCACACCACATTACACACCTATTCCTCCACCCCCCCCTTCCCCCTCTCCTATCTAACGGACACCTGCACACACTCTCACACACACAATACCCACCTTATCAAACATTTTCATAACTGTACAATCACAACATGGTACCACTTACATTCCTGACCTGGAACATCCGTGGGATTGGATCTCAGGCAAAGAGGCTGAAAATCTTAAATCATTTGGATGGTTTAAAAGCTGACATATGTCTCATACAAGAAACTCATCTCTCAGAATTAGACTACACCCGCATCAAATCAAGACAATTCAATCACATTTTCTCATCTCATTACAATACAAAACAAAGGGGAGTTTGCATTCTGATTAACAAAAGAATCTCATTCATCCATAACGCCACTATCACAGACCCAGAAGGACGTTTTGTCATCATAAACATCTCAATTCACAATACCCCTGTAACAATTGTTAATGTTTATGGCCCCTAATACAGACAACCCAGTTTTCTTTTCAGAACCTCTTCACCTCCATCTCAACTCTATCGGGCTGTCCCATCATAATTGCAGGCGACTTTTAATACAGTGTTAGACCCCACATTTGACAGATCTGATCACTCTAAAAAGCAAAACGAATCTGGCAATCCACAAAAACAATAAAACAGTTCATGGCGATTCTGGCCTTGGCGATTGTTGGCGGCTTCAGCACCCAGACTCCAAATGCTACTCTTTTTTCTCTCGGTCCACCACTCCTATTCCCGTATTGATTATTTTCTAACCAGCAACTCTATAATGAAAAATATCTCTGATTCAACTATTCATCCCATAGTCATTAGCGATCATGCCCCAGTTACAATTAAATGGAACATAACGAACCAACAGCGACCAATTAGCAAATGGCGTTTTAATACATCCCTCTTACAAGACCCAAATTTCATCAGTTTTTGTTGGGAGAGAGTGGGCATTCTTTCTAGAAATGAGCGGCTCCCTGAATCATCTCCTTCCCTTCTGTGGGAAACAGGAAAAGCAGTACTCAGAGGAAGAATCATCTCATATTCAGTATACAAAAAAAGAAGGAAAAAGAACAGGAAGTAGAACTCAACAATAAAATTAAACAGTTAGAAGAAACCAATGCAAGCAACCCAACTGAAGAAACACAGGCAAAACTTAGGAAACATAAATTCAAACTCAATGAAATACTCAATAAACACACTCAATTTATGATTCACCGTCTAAGGCAGGAAAACTTCCACCATAGCAATAAATCAGGTAAATACTTAGCAAATCAAATCCAACGTAACAAAGAAAAATCAACAATCCCGGTCATAAAGAACTCAGCAGGGAAGCTAACCAGCTCACCTGAAGAAATAAATCATGTTTTTTACCAGTTTTACAATAAACTATATTCTTCAGAAATAAACCCCAACCAGGAATTCATAGACTCTTTCCTAAACAGCATCGAATTACCACAACTCAATGAGACCAAAATAAAAACCTAGAATCACCTATAACTCAACAAGAACTGTTTGATGCTCTGAAACAGATGCCCGATAATAAAGCACCAGGTCGGATGGCTTTCCTGCTGAGTTCTACAAACAATTTTGGACCATCTTAGCTCCACTTTTCATCAGAATGATTAATGAATCAAAACAGAAAGGACGTCTTCCAACTAGTTCCACCACAGCCTCAATTTCACTGCTCCTCAAGCCCAATAAGGACCCAACATTGCCATCCAGCTACCGACCAATTTCTCTCCTCAATGTGGACAATAAGATAATCGCAAAAAATGCTAGCACACAGATTAGCAGAGGTCACCCCATCCATTATCCACCCAGACCAAACAGGCTTCATTAAAGGTAGAATTTCATCCACCAACACCAGACTGTTAAATATAATGTATCACTCTACAAATTTTCAAGATAATACCATCATAGCAACTCTGGACGAAAGAAAAAGCTTTTGATAGGGTGAACTGGAATTTCCTGTTTTTTCCACATTAGGGAGGTTTGGCTTCGGGAGTCGTTCATTAACTGGATTAAACTTCTATATACCTCTCCTTCAGCCACAGTAATCACCAATGGACTAACATCACAAAGTTTCACTCTTCACCGGGGAACTAGACAGGGGTGCCCACTCTCCCCCCTCACTATTTACAATCTTCATTGAACCCTAGCAGCTGCCATCCGTCAGAACCCCCTCATCAAAGGTGTCCAGACTCCATATATGCATCACAAAATCAGCCTTTATGCTTTGACGACATTCTTCTCTTTCTTCAAGACCCCACAACATCAGTAGAAGAAACCATCAAACTCATTGACACATTCTCTAAAATTTCTGAATACTCAATCAATTGGAATAAATCTGCAGTTCTCCCATTACATCCCAACAGCTGGGATGTGACAGCCAACTCTTCACCTATCCCCTCTGCACTAACTATATCACTTACTTAGGGATAAAAGTCTCCCCAGGCTGTCAGACTTATTTAGCCTAAATTATTCCCTCTACTCACTTCAATAGATGATGACCTTCAGCTGGAAGAACCTCCCATTATCCATCATGGGCAGAATCTCAGTAATCAAAATGACAATACTGCCCAAAATAAACTATCTATTCTCTATGATTCCAACCCAGCCCACCACCCTCTGGTTTAAGTCTCTCGATTCATTAATCACTAAATTCTACTGGAAAGATAAGACCCCAAGGATCAAACTCGCCACTCTCCAAAAACCAAAAGCAATGGGAGGACTAGAGGCCCCACACTTCCAGCACTATGCCCTGGCCAACCAGCTCCACTTCATCCACAAATGGCTACACCCCACCCCCTCAGACAACACCTGGTTAGACCTAGAACAAACAATCTGTAAAGAAATTAAAATCTCAGATCTCCCTTTCTGCAGAAAAAAAAAAAAAAAACATCCATCCTTCAAAGCCCCAACAATTTCAGCTACTCTGACAGCCTGGTGGAGATTCTACCACATCACTGATTCACCTATAGCACCATCAATTCGCACCCCGATTTGGAATAACCCAGATTTCACCGTCAATAAAAAAACACTTAACTTTCACACATGGATGGGAAAGGGCATCACTCACCTTCAACACATTCTTCAAGACAATAATCTGGCCTCATTTTCCTGTTTGGTCCAGAAGCACGGCATCGAGAGTAAACACTTCTTACAATACCTGCAAATTAAATCATCTATCCTAGGAAAAATTAACATCCAGACAGCTAACCTTGACATTCCCCACCAATCTCAGAGCTGCTTAATATTCCCTCTCCCCAAAAAAAATACTCTCCCAAATTTACAAAATTATATCTTGTTCAGAAAAAACAATTGGCCTGCCATATCACAAATGGGAATCAGACTTATCAATTACTCCCGGTGCCGACTTCTGGACCAAAATGTGCAAAAACATCTACCTCATGACAAAGAATAGTAATCTACAACTAATACAATACAAGGTTCTTCACAGATTCCACTTCACTGCACATAAATTGGCAAAAATGGGGTTTGGCTCGGATCTTTGCACTCACTGCACACAAAATAACCCAGATACATACATTCATGCGGTTTGGCATTGCACTCCAATCAACCAATTCTGGGTGAGTGTCACAAAATCTCTCTCTTCCATCTTTGGCTGTCACATCCCAGCATCCCCTTCCTTATGCATACTTGGTGATACATCCACAGTCAATTTAAGCAACTCCGCAATAAAACACTGCTGGTAGCTGACTATCGCCAAGAAAAACAATCCTCATGAACTGGAAATCTAAAAAAAAAAGCTCACATCACTCATTGGAAAAACTTAACAGACTATATATCATTAGAAAACCTATCAACTACAAACTTAATCAATACTCAGGATACAACCTCTCCTTGGTACCCCTTTATCACCTACTTACAGTCCTGACCCTCTTTGCCTGAGTTTCATCTCCACACGATCATAACACACTTCATCAACAGATACACATATCATCGAACACTAGGCAGGGGAGGGTAGCTGGAACTATTATTGTTATTATTATTAGTAGTAGTAGTAGTAGTAGTAGTAGTAGTAGTAGTAGTAGTAGTAATATAAATAGCATCCCCTTCTTTCCCTCCCCCTTTTATTTACATTCTCTGATAACTTTACTAATTTCACTCTTTCTCTCTGCCTCTCCCATCGTTATTCTGCCGGGGCCCCATTGGATGGCTTGGGAGACTCGGTCCTGGCGGGTCGCTGTGTGGTTTTGGCATTGGTTGGGTCCTGTGGGTTATCTATTGGCCCTGGGCCCCGGTGTGCACCCTCCTCATGCAGCTCATGCACCGCCTTGTCCTGGAAGCACACAGCACGCTTTACTCTCTTTTAATCGCACTACATGTTAGGTGACATACATAAACAAAAAACTACAAAACAGGCTAGGGTAAGAGTGGAGTGCAGGTAGATGCCTCATCAGGTGTCTATCTGCATGCCTCACTTATTTTAATGCACACATTGTTGAGGCATACATCTTACACAGGGTAAGTGTGGTGTGCATGGGGAAATCCTGACAGATATTCACCATGCGTGCCCACTTCTTTTAATGCTACATTCTAGATAGACCCCTCAACCTAGCCATTCACATACTGTACATATTTAGGTCAAGAGTGGCGTGTTGGGTGAAGGTCTGGGGGCGAGGTGTGGTTGGTCGTGGTAGTGGGGGATGTGTGCATATGCTGGGGGCCTGAGGCGATGGGTGGCACGCAGGTCCTCCCCTCTGTCAGCTCGTCGCAGTATAACTGCAGGGGCTGGGTGGAACTGTGGCCATTAATGGGTGCCCAGGTTGGCAATCAGTCAGGCAATCAACCAGGCAATCAGTTATTCCTATTATTATACTTATCATTAATAGAATAATTACAACTCCTCTCCTCTGAAACCCTCCCTCTCTCCCTCTCTATGTTCCAGCTTCTCTCCTCCTGGCCCAACAGCAAACCAGCCTTATACATATGCGCACACACACACATACATCCTCACTACCCCTCACCCCCCCATCCCCACCCCATCCCAACACCACCTCATTCACACTCTTAGAGCTACCATCCGCACCCCCCCCCCCCCCTTCTTTTCATTCCGGTCATCAATTTCATCCCTGATAATCATATCTGTAATCATCCTGGACGCAAATCATCCTTAGCCTTTCTGTTATTAATGTTATGTTGTGTTATGTTTGTGGAAGCCAAGTCAATGTGATGTCTTGTTAAGTGACAGTATGTGTTTATGTAATGTACGTCTGTTTGTCGTATGTAGTATTCATGTGCATGTCGTAGTGTTGCATTTTCTGTAATGTCAATGATGTTTGCAAATAAAAAAAAAAAAAAAAAAAAAAAAAAAAAAACAATTTACAAGGTAGAGCACAATAACGAAAAGTGCATCAGTGAGTGCCGGTTTTACACAGTCAAGAGTCAGTTCTAGACAGGTGATAAGTGCTGGGATTAGGAAGGCTAGTTTTAAGCCCGTGCTACAAGAGGAGATATCCTCTAAAAGCTGGCCCGGGGAGATTTGTGAAGGCGGAGGGATGACCCCCCTCCAGTATGAACTGGAAACATGATCCACCACGATTGCGTGATTCTGTGAACGGCACTGCCATCCTGTAAGAAAGTAGATATTAGTGTGATATGTGGAACTGCTTCTCCATTGACGAACTGCATCCCCTCAATGGAAGAGGGGAGGCATGATGCACCTGCAGGGGTTAGCAAATTAAAGATTGGGAGGAGAATGTAAAGGAACTTGCACGTCCTCCCTGGCGCGATCACCGGGTGAGCATATCTGCCAAAAAACAAAACAGCCAAGGCAAAATGGAGAATGGAAATTAGAGTACACATTATTTGCAGAGGATCCTGCTAAAACAGCAATTCGAGTCAGCAATCAATGTGACTGATGGCGTGACTAGATGGGCTGAAATCACACGGACCGCGAGAGACCCGTTGTCTAAAGAGAGTGCATGAAGGGCGCGGCCTTGGCCTGAAGGAGACTTGAGTCTGCCAGTGATGATGGACCGCTCCGTTTGACCTGCGAGAAGGAAGGAGTGGTTAGACAGGTGACATGTAGCATCGTCATCGGTAAAACCAGCCAACGGCTACGTTGGTAGTCGTGATCAACGAACTTCCAGCATAGGCCACCATTTAAACCACAACTAGCAAAATGTAAAATTGCCGACATAATCATGGACAGCCGGTAACCATTAAAACCAATATATGGAGTGCTGAAGCGACCCACTGGTGGGCAGTGAGCAAAGTGAGGCCTGCCATAGAATTCCTAGGAACCCAATACACGATACGGAATCAGAAAAGACATTTTAACCATACAAAAGACACTAGAAGGATATGTTACATACACAAATGACACAGCTTCTTAATTAAAAGCTCAACCATGTGGGCATGAGCCCACACTGTGGTGTCAGCTCATGAACACTGACATAATACGGGCATTGAAAGAAAACACCTATTATTGCCTAGATAATAGCTTGTGTGACATACTGGCAATTGATGACCATGGGCCGGCGTGCCGTCATTTTGGTTCGAGCTTTGGTGTAAGACCCCCCAAAATTGAGAACCCAGATAGCTGAGAACGTCGGGGACGTCACGGCATACCTGGGACATCACAGATCAGCGGTAGCTGAGAGTAGTTTGAGCAACGGCAAGTGCATGCAGAGAATCACCCGAGGAAGGCCGTGTAGACTTCCTACCAGAAGGTATGGGACGCAATCCCAGATGATTAAGCAGAATGCAGCGATGAACTGGCTTCCCGCAGCCTTGCACAAGGAGTGATACCTGAAGGTCCAGCAGACGAGTAGCCTAGCCTAAAGCCTATGCAGCACAACGAGCAGCGAGGCAAATTAAGAGGCTACACAAAAATACAACTGGTTTGACGACGCTCAACCAAGGTAGACATCGAGATAACCACAGTGAGTGTAGAACATCAATTAAACAGGTCTTAATACAGGGTTGGGTTCAACGGCAGCGTGGTGCAGGCCAGCAATTTACAGCACGAATCGCAAGGATTATAAAATCAGCAGGAATTATGTAAGGAGGCTTAAGTGAAAGTTAAACCGTGTCAGACAAGTCAGTTTGCTGCCCGCCGAATATCGTTGGCAAGCAGGTTGCATGACTGTGGGTAGAGTGTAGCCCAGCTCGAGGAGCTTGGGAAGAGAGCACGATAACCTTACCAACCAGACGCTGAAGCTTGAGAAATTGTTGCCGAACACGACATGGGCCTGCAACAGAGTTGCGCGAGGACGGCGACCCGGCAGTAGGCTATCGTGAATTGAAGGCTGCAACAGCGTGAGCGTGACTGGCTCCGATAGGCAGAGATTAGCGATGAAGCGACATGCAGTGGCCCTGACTGAAGGACGCACAGGTCTGAACAGCGCAGCAAACGAGCGCCACTGAGGGCAGAAGGGGCGAATGTAAAAATGCAGAGAGCCCAGGTCCACGCGGAAGCCTGAGCTAGGACGTCAAAGTCAGCGTACTGAGAAGCAGAAGCAGTGTTAGGTGGTACATATTTAAAGAGCCCACTGAATTCCTATAGGCTAGCGCTGATTGAATGAGTGAATGATCAGATTGCAGGGCTTTCCCGAAAGTAGGCAAAGCTAAGATTGGCTCCATGTAAGCATGGGAGGAGTAAGCTACACTACGAGTCTTCCTAGTAGAACTTTCGCTGAAGCTATCATTTCTTTATGTTATTGTAGAGCAAAGTCAGCAAACGCCATAAACAACCCAATGCGCTCGAAACACAGATCACACTTCGCTATGGTATGCCACAGGTTACTTTTAATTACTCACAAGAGAGTCCAGCCAGTTTTAGTCCAGTTGAATTCCAGTTAAAAGTGCAATAATATGAAAATGTTGATATCCAGTAAACCCGATGTGGTTGGATCAGAGTTGGTTCAGGGATATATATCAGTCAGGGTTAATACATGCCGATTATGTAAACTTCCCTCTCTACATCAACCCTGAGACACATCAGCAGGTATTAATAGCCTGCGGCATTAACCGCCCACCACATCGCAAACAGTGGAGGCAAGACCTGGCTGCCTATGCTGTAATGAGCCTTTAATATGCATAACTCGCAAAGCGCTTCTCCTAGACCGTCCCGCATCCTCCGATGAGAAGCAGCCTTGTTTTTTGTACAGACTCATAGTCGGAGAGATAAAACGTCTCAACGTCTTCTAGTAAAAACAAACCCAGAAAATGGAATAAAGCACTTAAAAGATAAACAATGACGAGTCATTGTCCTTGATGGCCCCCCTTGCAAATCTAAATTAAAATCCGTTAGCCTTTCAGATGAGCCAGTTCGTCGTCTGAGTGTCTTGGGGCACAGGATGAGATCTCTGGCACACACGGCCTTTATTAACTCTGCTGCTGACAGGCATTTGTTTACATTCTCACCCCTCCACATGTTTGGAGTTGGGTTTTGTGACACGTGTGAACGGTTCTGGGATTGTTCTGCCAGTCCAATCTCTTCATAATCACACTAAATAATGAATACAGTCACCCAAGTCGTCTCTTGTCATCAAAGTTCATGTGGGAGGTGCTGTGTGTCACCCAGATCTGTGAAGTAACATAGCCTTTTTTATGTCTGGGACAGGATAAAACTGTGGAGTTGTTGGTAGTTTATATGGTACTGGGGTGGGGGGGACAAAAACAAAAAAAACAATATCTGGAGAATGTAGTCTGAAAGTTCTTAGTGATATCCTTCCTTAAGACTGTTAACAAGAAGAAATACAGAAATACAGCAGTCAGACATTTAGAACGATGAAGTCATAAACAGTGACCAGCAGACAGACCAATGGACACCCTGTCTCTGCTGAATTACTGAAGCTAAGCAGGTGTGGACTTGGTTAGTACCTCCTGGGAAAACTAGTTTCTGGAAGTGGTGTTGGTGGGCGGCTTGTAGGTGGCAAAAAAAAAAAAAAAAAAAAAAAACTAATCACATTGCTCCAGCTGTAGGAGATGCCATCTTACGGGTCTGACTCACAGTGGTCAAAAATAATCCCAAGGCACTTATCACAAAGAGCATTCAATCTGGCCCCTAATCATGCCCTACCTCTCACTCTCCACCTCAAGATGGTGTGTGGTGAGCGTTATAATGGCTACCATGCATTACCCGGGTGGGTGATACACATTGGTGGTTAGTGAGGTTCTCCCTTCACTGTGAAGCACTTTGACTGCCTTGAAAAGTGCATCAGGCACTGAAAGGTACAAGGCAATGAGAATACACACAAGTAATTGAAAATAATCTGTTTATTCTGTCTTGTTGGAAGTGTATAAACTAGCTGCATGACTGTCTCTCTTCAAAGTTGACTTGGAGCTCCATCCCCAAACTAAAGGGGGAGAGAACAAAGTCAGAGAGACCGAGAGATGTTAGATAGATTAGATTAGACTCAACTTTATTGTCATTTATTGTGCAGAGTACATATCAGAGACAACGAAATACAGTTTGTGTCTAACTACAAGTGCAAATAAGCAGAAAAGTGCAATGTGATATACACAGTATAGAGATGGGTCACCAGTGTTTCCCATATATTGACTCATTTGTGTCGGCCCACTACAATATCAACACAATGATTGGCTATGTTGTACTATTTGAATTGGATTAAAACCTTTCATTGTAGAGCTATGTGCACATTTGCACAGCCTCTTCTCTCTCTCTCTCTCTCTCTCTCTTTATCTATATATCTACCTACAAACCTGCCCCTCCTCTGCATGCACAATGCAAAGAAAACATGATCAATTGTGCAAAGATTGTTAGAAGACGACTCATTAAATTGTGGTTAAATCAGGTTAGCATCATAACCATGCTGCGCAAAACTATTGCACCTATAGTGCAGTGTATTTATTTATGTATTTATTTAAATTAGTCGTTTAGATTAGTCGACTAATCGTAGTTTAGTATAAGTATAAAAGTATAAGTATATATACTCTTTTGATCCCATGAGGGAAATTTGGTCTCGGCATTTATCCCAATCCGTGAATTAGTGAAACACACTCAGCACACAGTGAACACACAGTGAGGTGAAGCACACACTAATCCCGACACAGTGAGCTGCCTGCTACAGCAGCGCTCGGGGAGCAGTGAGGGGTTAGGTGCCTTGCTCATGGGCACTTCAGCCATTCCTACTGGTCGGGATTCGAACCGGCAACCAAGTCCGAAGTGCTAACCAGTAGGCCACGGGTGCCCAATCAAAAAATTAGTCGAAAAATTAGTCGCAAGAAAATTAGTCGTTAGTGGCAGCACTAGTTTAGTTGAACTTTACAGTAATATAAATTAAATATATTACTTATTTAGCCTTATAAGAGCAGAATAGATATGAATATGCAGTATGAACAATGTACAGTATGAACAACATGTACAGATAGGTGCAGTGTAGTAGCAGTAACATTATAAGAGTAGTAAAAATAATAAAGATGTATGCAGTGTATTAACAGTAATATATATATAGAGAATATATACAGAATAAATATGGATATTAGATAAAGATAGATAACGGAGGGTGACCTGACATCGTACAGAGTATCAGACCTGGATCAGACCACCAAGGCAATTATCAAACAATACAAGTTAATAACAATGAATGCAACCAGTTAGCGATAAATGCTGGATGATAGGATTTCTCTTCTCAAAAAGTGTCTTTCTCCATCTTTCAATCTACTGCTATTTATCACTACCTATCTCTCTTCCCCCCCTTGCCTTCCTATGCCTTCTTTTTCATTCTCTTTAGTAGAGGGTAAACCATTTGACAGGAAAGCATCTTGTTTAGCCAAGTCTGTGTGAATGGAGGGATAATTAGAAGGCCTACGGGTCCTAATAGGAGTTGTTTCTAAAGAGCTCAACATAGCTATCAGTGCATTGTGAGGATCTCCTATTCAATTCCAAGCTGTCTATCACAATGTCCACAATGCCCTGATAAAAAGCTGTGGCAGACAACACGCAGCTACTTGCAAATTGAGTAAATGCTTGGAAACATACAGCACTTACACAACAGAAACAGAAACACTTTGCAAATACTCATAACATAACAGAATCATTCACAGCACGAAGAGCATCTCTGCTACAGCTGTGCACAACTGTGATGAGTGCTGGATGGTGTCAGCATGTCTGATAGAAGAGACGAGCTGAAGAGAGGCAGCCACAAAATGACTGATTGGCTGTGACCTCTCCTCTGTGGCTTGTCTACACTTCCCCAGCCGAGACAGGAGGGTTGTGAAGGCTTATGCAGATATGCCTGAATATCACCCAGCCCATGTGTTTAAAACACCGTCTGTCTCATGCACAAGGACGTGTCGTGGTGAGAGCTTCTCAGTTTACACTGTAGCACATACAGAATGCCGCCTGCCACCTGACTCTCAGCATTTATTGTACAGTATAAAATCAGTTCCTGTGCTCCTCTAGCCCCTGTGCTCTATCAAAATGTCCTTATGGTCTGGTAAACCCTGTTTCAATGATCATTTTACAATTTTGTTTGTATTACAGTTTATGATAAATGCACCCTTATTATGTCCATTGCCTTTATTTGTTTGCTTAATACATAACCATTCATTTTGTAATAGAAGCTGCAGTTTTGATCTGAACATGCATAAAATCACCACAGAAACTGCATGGCTTTAGGATGTATGATGCTGCATATTCTGTCACAGCCTAATCCAATATGACAGATTACATGTAATCAGAGAACAATGTTGAAGCACATAAGGCATATAGTATAAGGCATCGTCATGGCAGCTCACGCAATGTTTGTTGTTATCCAGACAAACACTTGTAAGCTCTCATGTCGTCAAACATTATGGGAATCCTTATCACGTGACATTAATGAGAGTTCAGTGATAGTTCAGTAATTCAGTAATGTCATCATAAATAGTCTGTACAGTGCAGAATTAGTTATCCTTATTACGTGACTTTAATGAGAGTTCAATGGTAGTTTGATAGTGGAGTAATGTCATCATAAATAGTCTGTACAGTGCAGAATTAGTTGGCATCTGCCATGATGTTATCCCACGGCATATCTGCTCTCTCATAGGGCCCCTGCAGAACTCTGTGTTCTGGCTTGTGTGTGCTGTCGTGCCAGTTGGTCATGGAGGACTGTTTCAGAGTAAACAGTCTTGTGTAACCTCCCTAACCTCCTGGTGCACCACACATCCCCAACGTTTTTTTGTTGTTGTTTTTTTTACCACAAATGAGGCAGCTAATGACAGTCAGAGGACCGGCTGCTACCAACATTTGTACCCACGACTCCAAATAGAGCCAATGGGCTTCATAAATCCACACACCACATAGTTTAGCAGTGAGCCACCGGGCCATTCAGTCAATGTGATAGTTTCCAAATTTTCCATTGTAATCAACCAGGCCTGGCATAGAGACATAGGCTAAATAAAGCAGCATGTGATGATATGACACGATCTTGTATGGGAGAGGGCAGTTTGAATGGAAAGTTTTGGGGCTGAGACATTTTTTGTGCTCTAGAGTGACTACTGCTGACCATTAAACCTACTGACAGTTTTGGTTTTTGGGTGCCTGTGCATAAATAATACCTGACTTGTGTAAGCCGTAGAATAAGAAGGTAGTAAAAACAATGTTCCAGCCGTTAAAATGTTAGATGTCTATTTATTCAGCCCTGGCTGCTCAAGGTTACGGCTGATGACATGCTTCATTTGAAGTAGTGTGTGTATGTGCATGTGTGCACGCGCGTGTGCGTGTGTGAATGAGTAACGGGAGCATTATGAAATATCCTAATCCTAATTTGATCTGTACATTCCTCTCACATTCCTCAACATGTGAATGAACATGTGTGTTTAATCATGTAGTCACATTAGATTAGCTGTAATCACTGTAAAACCAATGTTGTTCCTCTGATTCTTTTGATGTATTTATATGATGAAACAAAACCCTTATCTAACTAATACAGAACCTTTCAAGGTGTGTTTTTCAATCACAAAAAATGATTGCCTTTCATCTAGCTTTGCTTGTGAAACTCTACACTGTCCTTCTTCACTGTTGCTCACTTTTCTCTGCGCGATGTCCACATATCAGCAGCTTAAGACAAATTAGCTTCTGCCTGTGGAACTTTCTGGAATTCCTCCAGTCAGACAAACAGCATCTCAGACATCATCAGGTTTAACACGCAGTGAGGGAACGTTGCCCAGAACAACCCCTCTTGCTGTACTCAGTGTGTGAGTGAAATGTTAAAACATTGTAAACAAGTCCTGGAGTTGACCAAAGGTGTGAGTAAGTCTGTACTTTTTGTCGTTTGGTTGGCGCCTCGCTTACCTGTGAAACGTCACGGATGTCCCTTATTGTGTTCTGTATTTGCATGTGAACAGCACAGCATGTTCTCAATCAAACAAATCAATGTTTGTCTTGGGTGGATCTAATAACACGGATAACTGGGCTCAGTTTTGTCCTATAACGCTCTAGAGGGATTTAAACTGAGAGAAGGAGCCAGGCTTCAGCCCTTGGCTCTCATTTACCCACTCACATCAACCAAAGGTCTAGGCCAGACTGCCTTAATTGGCTCCTGGATATTGAGGATACCTCTAATAAACTCCTACCAGTGAACTCTACCTTGTCTTTGTCTAGCCTTAAAACATCCTTTAACATCCTCTGTACCTCCTCCTCTCTTTCAGTCTGCCTGTCTCTCCTTCCCTCTCCCTCTCTTACTCTCTCTCTCTCCTTCCCTCTCTCTCTGTCGGTCTATCGCTCTCCTTCCCTCTCTTACTTTTTCTCTGTCAGTCTGTCTATCTCTTTCTTTCCCTCTCTCTCTGCCGGTCTGTCTCTCTTCTTCCCTCTCGCTCCCCCTCTCTTTCTCCTCCCACTCTTTTCCCATAAAGACAATATGTTCCAGCCCCCGAGGGGCATTTAATGTACAGCGGGCCTGTCACATACTGGGGGGGGGGGGGATTTGGGATCAGCGAGATGCCGTTTGTCTTGCTCTGAGCCCCATGCCATGCCACAGAGTCGAGGTATTTACACAAGGGAGGCCCGTCGAAAGACTAATACCAGCGCGAGTTCATTTAAACTGAAAAAGAAAACAGGAATTAAAACAGTGGATCGCCTCCCCTGATCCCCATAAGGTTTGCTTTGGCATCCTGCCTGAGAAAGAGAGAGGAGAGGAGTGGAGCTGCCTAAGGACAGCACAGTACAGTACACAGCGCAGTCCAATATTTAAATGATCCAGAGGATGTTAGCATCATGCCCACTGTGTGTGTGGAATTTTCCACCTCCACAACAGCATATGAAAATGTATTAAAATGCATGCAATCCAGATGTGTTTTTTCCTCTCTCTCCAAATGATTTGGGACCAACTCAAAAAACAAAAAAAATATCTTTCCCCTCTATTGCTCTCTGCACTCTTCTGCCGCTGTCCTCTCTGCTCCTCTCCTCTCTCTGCTCCTCTCTCTCTCCACATAAACAATTAGTTTTAATTGACAGGCCTCTCAACTCTGGCAGGCCCTGGAGAATGTGATGGGTTATGCATTAGTGTTGTGCACCTGATAGGTTTCTCCAATGAGGACCCATCCTTCCCTTGGCAGACTGGCTTAACAGGGTGCCCAGGTGTCAGACTGCCATGATAGATTCATCCTAGCCTCGTTTGGCACCCCGGCTTGGCAAGGTCCCCATTAGGGAATCAAATTAGCCTGGACACTCTGGCTCCTGCTTCTGCTGGGTGATTGTTTAGTCAAATGAAGGTTTAAACAAAGCCATCTGACTCCTGTACTGGCTGGGGAAAGTCAACAGAGTCTGTGAGAACAGTTGGTGAACAAGGTGTGAGAGTGGATCTGTAATCTTCATGTCCCTGAGGGTGATGAGTGGTAAGAAGAACGTGCTGTTTGGTCATTCATAGCATTGCTGTCCATTGAGTGATGAAGTCTCCTACAGCTGGCCTAGAATAATGAGTCCTGTCGTCCTTGAGCCAAAGGTATGAAAAGACCCAGAGGCAACAAGTGATGAAAAGCTGAACACAAAGAAAGGAAAAGAGTACAAAAAGGAAGAGAGGCTTGTGGGTAAATGAAGTACGACAGAAACACAAAACTGACAAACCCGCTTAGAGTTGAGCTGAGGTATAGCAAGCATCCATGCATGACTTCCTCCCTACACATCCACAATGTTTGTGTTTCCTCCACAGCATCTCTATAAATTAACCTTCCATGTCTCTTTACTGTGTTCTGGCTGTACTCCTATATCACCCCTAGTCTACCAGGCTGGCTGTGAGCCTCATGTATGATTTATTTACTTCAGCAAGACCTGAGGGCACACCGCAACACAGTCTTTGTCTTCATTCTATCCTATGTGTGGGTGGGCTTTTGAGTTGGGTCTTTAAGTGGTGCTGAGAACACACACTGTAAATAGCCCCATGCTATGACGTGAATTATTCAAATTTGTATGAATTGTATTACGTTTTGGAATGTGGTCGAGCATAAGTTAGTGGCAGTGCCTTTGTGGATTCCTTTGCTTTGAACTTTGTTCAGTTCAGAAATGACATCAATACATGCACACACGCACCATCCATGTGAGAATCACCAATATCATTCTTCTATTGGTAATATTATTGCAGGCCCAATAGTATGGTGATCAGTATAGCTATCTTATTCAACTTCCACCATCTTGCTGTCTCATATTCTCTCTTTGTAAAGAACAGCAAATTGGAATGGAAATCCTGTGGCTACGAAGCACAACTGTACCTGTAGAGAGTTGTCACATAATATTTATATTGATATTCAGGTTAGTGAGGGTGCATTTTATTATTTGCATTGCATTGTTTATATGCAAAACCTCTGCACATAGAATAACACACTCTACTTTTATGGCATTCATCTCCTCAGAGATATCCACCCTTTGTATTCTCATTGTATCTACAGTATATCAAAGAACACTCTCCATGTGCACTTATTTGTAAACATCATAGATGGCTGTGCAGGCATCTGCATTGGTTGGTATTTGTTTGACGGAGTTGTTTTTGGAGTTTGACATGTCTAAAATCTTTCTTTTCAATTAGCGTGCGGGCGATGTGGAGCTGGAGGCAGCCTTCCTGAAAACTCCAGAAACTGCAACCTGCTTCTGCAACCTGCTTCCTGAACACTCCAGAAACTGCAACCTGCTTTGTTCAGCATCGTCTGGGCGGTGTGCAGCCACCTCATGGCTGTGCTCATCTCCATCCCGCGAGAGTGATGACATGTCTACTGCACTAGCTGAGTCTACAATTAAAGCCCCACAGGTGTATAGCGCCGGTCCAGGTGTAGCAGCAATTCATCACGCAGGTCGATACTGTCTGCTAGAGACTGCTCACCGCAAATGCCAAGGCGAAGTTAGCGTGTCAAGGAGCCTAATTAATAAACTCAGTCCCCTGTGCACACTCACATATGCCACCTTACATATACACAAAAGCGAGTGCACACACTCCCTCTCTCACACACACTGACACACAGACACATACATGCAATCACTTGGATACATACAGTGAGTAAGATGAGATCCGTGTGGCTGGATATTCTACTTCCCAAATCCAAACCAATCCTGATTGGAGCATGTTATAGACCACCGAATCAAAATACGTTTTATGACCTACTGGAAGATATTTGCGCAAAATCTGTGGACTTTGTCAAATCAGAGGTGATAATGATTGGCGATTTCCACACAAATGTTTTAAAGAATGACTCCTCCACATATAAAGCCTTGAGGAATTTTTGCAAACTATTTGATTTTCAGCAACTTATTACTCAGTTCACAAGGGTCTCTTCTGATACCCAAACCATCATTGATTTAGTGCTTGTATCTGACCGATCTAAAATCTCAAAATGTGGGGTTCTAGAATATGGCCTAATAAGAATAAGTGATCATTCTATAATTTTTTGTACACGCAAAATACAAAAATGTCAGTATAATTGTCATAACTCAATTAAAATTCAATCTCTAAAGAACTATGGCAGTGAGGCATTGTCTAGATCATTGAGGGAGGTGGACTGGTCTCCTGTTTTTAATTGTGAAGAGGTGGATAAAGCTTGGCTACTTTTTAAATCATTGTTTTTGAAAACTGTTGATAAAATTGCCCCAGAAAAATCTGTCAGAATTAAATGCAGAACAGAGCCTTGGATGAATTCTGACATATTGAAAGCTATAAAAATAAGAAATTATTTTTTAAACAAATTTAGGAAGGCTAAAGATGAGCAGATATTTAGTGAGTATAAGAAACAAAGAAATGAGGTGAACCGAATGATTAAAAAAGCCAAGACAGGGGTTTTCAATGACAAGATAGAGGAGAATAGGAACAAAAGGCACTAAAACTATTAGGATACAGCAACAGAGTGAAGACAAAATCTTTCAACCTGAGTTTGGAAATAGGAGGTACTGTTATATCTGACAAATTAAAAGTATCAAATAGTTTAAACAAATATGTTACAACTAGCCAACACTTTGGTGAATATGTACGTGGGAAAGTCATGTGCAGGATTTTTATCAAAAGAAGGGAGTCCAAGCAGATATGTTTTCCCTTGTAAAAGTAACAAATGAAAACATTCTAAGTAAGCTTAAAAATCTCAATCCTAGCAAAGCAACAGGCCTTGATAATATTCCCACAAGATTCATACGAGATGCTGCAGAAACTATTTCTCCTTGCATAACACATATTACCAACCTGCCCATAGAACTAAGTAAGTTTCCAGTTGAGTTCAAAAGGGTGAGAGTAATTCCTTTATATAACAAGGGAAGCAAAGTAGATCATGGAAACTATCGTCCCGTATCCATTTTATGTTGTCTGTCCAAAGTCATTGAAAGGGTTGTTCATGAGCAAATAGATAACTACTTATCATCACACAATCTTTTGTACGAATTCCAGTCAGGATTTAAAAAATCTCATTCTACAGACACTTGCTTACTTTACTTAACAGATTACATTAAAAAACAAGTGGATGAAGGGAAATACTGTGGCATGGTTATGTTGGACCTCCAAAAAGCGTTTGACACTGTGAACCACTGTATTCTTTAAGTCAAACTTAGAGCCTTGGGTTTTAATTCTGCATCTCTACGTTGGATCCAATCTTATTTGGGGGATAGGGAACAAGTGGTAGATGTGAGTGGTACTATAATCAACTCCTCTTCCACTTACATGTGGGGTCCCCCAGGGAAGCATCCTGGGTCCGTTATTTTTTCTGCTGTACATAAACGACATGAAGTCAGCATGTGATTGCAATCTGTATCTTTACGCGGATGATGCAGCTCTTTTAGTGTCTCATCGCAATAAAGCAGAGGTAGAGAAATTACTTAGTTCAGAACTTCAGAAAGTCAGCATTTGGTTATCTGAAAACAAACTGTCTCTTCATCTTGGTAAAACTGAATCAATACTATTTGGATCAAATGATAAGCTAAGGAAGTCACCTGGATTCAGTGTGGTAGTTGGTGATTCTGAAATACCAACTAAGGAATCAGTAACTTACTTAGGCTGCATACTTGATAATAAATTATCTGGGGATTGCATGGCTCTAAAAGTTCTGTCCAAAGTAAATCAGAAAATTAAATTTCTAGCTAGAGTATCCACATTAATAGATAGACAAGCTCTCAAGATTCTTGCTGGGGCCCTAATACAATGGCACTTTGATTATGCCTGCACTTCATGGTACACAACCATTCCTAAGATTTTCAAACAGAAGCTGCAGACTTCACAAAACAAATTAGTGAGGCTTATTCTTAAACTACACCCATTCACACACCTCAACCCGGCTCATTTTAGTAGCCTTAAGTGGCTCAAAGTAGAGGATAGAGTAGCCTAACATATATAAAAATGTGTATGGTACATAGAATAATTAAAAATAAAGTACCTACATATCTTTATAATTATTTTTCTCAGGTAAATGCTGTTCACAGTTACTAAACAAAGGGTTAGTACCACTGACTTTGTTCTATATATATTTAAAAGTTGCATGGGTAAGGGCTCTTTTCTGTATTCAGCAGCCATCATATGGAATGGGTTACCAGTAGCATTAAAGTCAGACAATACTGATCATTTTAAGTCATCCCTAAAGAGCTGGCTGAGAAATAGACAGTAGTATGGTTATTGGAGTTACATGCACTGAGCAGTAGACAGTAGTATGGTTATTAGAGTTACATACACTGTATGTACTGAGCAGGAGACAGTAGTATGGTTATTAGAGTTACATGCACTGTATATACTGAGCAGTAGACAGTAGTATGGTTATTAGAGTTACATGCACTGTACTAAGCAGTAAACAGTATGGTTATTAGAGTTGCATGTACTGTACTTCCTTCTCTGTTTTATGTTGTATGTCTGGGGATGTTTGGTCCTGTCTATGTTGCCTTGTTTTATTTTTGTTTTATTCCTCCACATACCACTAACATAATTACATTCATTTTAAGACATATGCCTTCACCATATGCCTACACCTGCAAACACTGACACACACCACCAAATGCATTTTTTACACTTTATTGTGTTTAAAAACACAATAAACATTGTGTTTATCCTTTTGACTGATAATTGTACAAAGTCATTTTATTTATTTATTTATTCATATAAGCAAATTAAGCATCATCCTTATAACGCACCATGACTTATAATGCTGGGCTTATTTCAGGGGATATGACGGATTACAAAGCAGCATCTTATAGTTTACGCAGAGCTATTAAAGATGCTAAGCGGCGCTATAGAGACAAAGTTGAAGCTGATTTCTTGGAGGGTGATCCAGCACGAGTCTGGAAAGGACTCCGAACCATCACTGGCTTTGAAAGAAAGTCCCCTCCTATGATGAATGTGAGTAAAGCCCTCCCTGATGAACTTAATGCTTTTTATGCTCGCTTTGACATGAAAAACACAGACTATCTTGCACTAGCTGCAGCATGTGAAGCAAATGAGGATGCACCTTTGTGTCTCTGAGGTCGATGTGAGCAATGCCTTTAGGAGGGTTAATTGTAGAAAAGCTGCTGGACCGGATGGAATTTCTAACAGGGTTTTGAAATCCTAAGCTGCTCAGTTAGCTCCTGTGTTCACTTATATCTTTAACACATCATTGGCTCAAGAGACAGTTCCTACTTGCCTCAAGCAGTCTGTTATTGTTCCAAGTACCCGAAAAACAAAGTCCATCATGTCTGAATGACTACCGCCCAGTAGCCCTGGCGTCTACAGTGATGAAGTGTTTTGAGAAGCTTGTGAAAAACATTATCTGCTCATCCTCCCTGCCTCCTTGACCCCCTCCAATTTGCTTACAGAGCCAACAGGTCTACAGAGGATGCCATCTCAAACCTCATGCACACCACCTTAACTCACCTGGAGGAGGGAATGGGAATTATGTGAGGATGCTGTTCATTGACTTTAGTTCAGCATTCAACACGATAGTACCTCTCACCTTGGTCACAAAGATGAAGGCCTTAGGATTGAACACCACCCTGTGTCACTGGATATTTGACTTCCTCACCAACCGTTCACAAGTGGTTAGAGTGGGGGGTCTGACATCTGACTCATTAACCATCAGCACTGGTGCTCCCCAAGGCTGTGTTTTGAGTCCACTGCTGTACAACATCTACACACATGACTGCAAAGCCAACAGTAGTCATACCTCCATCATCAAGTTTGCAGATGACACAGTGATCTTGGGCCTGATTAGTAACAACAATGAACAGCTCTACTTGGATCAGGTTGATGAGGTGGCACAGTGGTGTCAATCTAATAGCTTGACACTGAATATCACTAAAACCAAGGAAATGGTAGTGGATTACAGAAGGCAGCAGCAGAACTACAGTTACACCCCACTAATTATCAGCGGGCAACCTGTAGAGAGAGTCACAAGTTTTAAATACCTTGGTGTCCACATTACTGAAGACTTAACATGGACTGTTAACACTCAATATGTTCTGAAAAAGTCCAGACAACGACTCTACTTCCTTCGTCAGCTAAGGAAATTCAAAGTTTCTACATCCATCATGAAGGCCTTCTACACTTCAGCGGTTGAGAGTGTTCTAACTGGTAGCATCATCACCTGGTATGGGAACTCCACAGTTAGAGATTGTAGTACTCTGCAGAGAGTAGTCGCTCAGCTGAGCATGCTATAAGAACTCAACTCCCTGCTCTACAAGATATACTCTATTCCAGAAGAGTACTCCTAAGAGCCCAAAAGATTCTGAAGGACTCTTCTCATCCTAACAATGGATTATTCCTACCGCTGAAATCAAGAAGACGCCTATGTAGTCACAAAGCCAGAACTGAGAGACTCAGGAGAAGTTTTTATCCCCAGGCCATCCGAACTCTGAACTCACACTATACTGACTTTGCACACATTCACTCCTCAGCACTCTCAAACATTTCCCAACTCTGAACTCACACTATACTGACTTTGCACTCATTCACTCCTCAGCACTCATGACCCCCACACACACACACCTACATGACTTTTAGCACTTTTACATCCTTCTCCCTATGCTACAGACCTTTTATTTATTTTCTTATTTCATCACACGTCAAAACACACACACACACACACACACACACACACACACACACATACACACACACACATCTGACTTTCTCCAACTTTTGCACATCTCCATAGAACCTTTTATTTATTATTTTTGAATTCTCCTCCATCTACCCATGTCCTTGATTGCCTAGCCTTTCTGCCCCACCCCCATCCCCAACACACACACAAAAAACACACACACTTACATCATCACTGTCATCACCTCACATACATACAGCACACTGCTTGCTACAGTAAGCCTCCTCTACATACTTGCTGCACACTGCCCCCCCACCCCTACATACACAGCACATCGTCTTCAGGATCTTCTCCAACACACATCCTCTACATACTTACAGCACACTGCCCCCACCTATCCACACACACTACACACACACAGTCACTGCTCCACTCCCCTTCCGCCCACACATGCATCTTCACTGTCATCACTCACATACATCATACATACAGTACTCTGCAATAGTAAGTCCCTTCACCATATCAGCACATTATTTCATCAGGAAGCTTCTCCAACACACATCCCCAACATACTCACAGCACACTGACCCCCCCAATACACAGCACATTGTCTCATGAGGAAGCTTCTCCAACACACATATTGCACACTGCCCTCCTCCCACATACATAGCACACTATCCCATCTCCCCTGTCATCCCCCCAACACGCACACCAAGACCCCTGGCAGTTGGGTTAGCCCCTTGAGCCGTGGATCTGCCCAAGGTGTCTTCCTTGGTAAGGGAGTTTTTCCTTGCCCCTGTTGCTCTTGGGTGCTCCTTGTTGGTGCCCCCCGCCCAATCACAATCCTCCCCCACCTTTCTTATGCAGCCCTTGTCACTTAATCTACCTCCCCCATAAATGCACAAATAGGCTGACACCAGACATAATTTCACTGCATTTCTTACTTCCAGTAACTATATGCATGTGACAATAAACTTCCTTGTATCCTTGTATCCTCTTTTGTACAAAATACATCATGTCAACAAAGATTTTCAATCAATCAATCAATCAATCTATTTGTGGAGATTAATAATTTCATGGACATGGCTTCCCACAGGACATAATTCAGATGTGACATTTTCTGCAATGACTGGAAAGGAAGAAAGGAGATTGCTTATAACCTTCATTTCGTCATTATTTTACCATGCTGATGACTGTAGCATGTCCCTCGGGGACACTGATTTCATAGACTTTTCTCTAAATGTGTTAGAGCCCATTTTTGGATCATGCCTCTCAGTTCAAGGTGTCTGTGTTCATATCAGAACAACACAACAGAGATGAAAAATATTTTACATAATCTTCACTGCAAGAGGAGGTTTAGAAACTGTTACATAGTGTTGCACATTCATTTCCTAAGATACCACAACTTGTGAGCTCATTTGGATTTGTGTGTGTGTGTTTTCACCAGAATGCTCCAAAACAACGCCTCCTTTACAGAAGCCAGGAGGAGCAGAGAGAGGTGCGATTCATAGTAAGGTACTGTAAGCTCAGTGTCATCACAACAGTGTTAGTGATCAAAGGAACAATGCGTAGGCCAATTTCAACCCCCCCAGCTCGCTGTGTCAGCCCTGTCACTGGCTTCTGAGGACAACTAGTAAAGAGCTGTCAGCAAGGGCAACAGAGAAAGACTTTGTACCAGTAATGCCCCATGGCGGCGCTATGCTAATTTCAAACTCAGACGGGTGAGGTGCTTTCAGGCCCTCAGAACAACGCACTACTGAGTTTGCATGAGGAGGGAGGTGTGTTGGTCCATATTTTCCCATCCTTTTTATGTCACGATTACAAAAAATGCAAAATTTGAATATGTGTCAGTTAACTAAGACTATCAAATAGCCTGACGAGCCAGACCCACATTAAAATGTAGGGTCTGGGCACTCACCGTTCGCAGTGCTCAGTCCGAGGGGCGGGATAATCGGTTGTCTTTCAAATTCCCTCTGCACGCAATAGGACAGCGCCATGCGTTTCCCACCAGCGGAGCTAGTTGGCTAGTTCAAACTTTGCCAACTTAATCAAAGCTTAACTCGTGTCACACTGTTCGCCAACAGCAACATTATCTTATTTGTTTTCAAGTAGCAGGGAATTCAAGCCAAACAGTTGCAACTCTGCCATCAATCATTATGTTAAGCCTGCCTAACGACTCTATACACGATTTGATTGGCCTGATAGAAGTTTAATTTTTCGAGCTCACAAGCCAACGGAGAGTTGCTAGACTAGCCCTGGCAGCAAATGTAATTTGCTGCCGCTAGGGTGCGTCTAGATTTCTAGGCTAGTATTACACAATAAATGAGCTGAAAATAAATAAAAATAAAAACACGTTTGTAACCCTCCACGGCAACACCAAACAATGTTTAACTTTGTAAAAGTACAGAAAGCTTAAAAAAAGACTGTTTAGTCAGTGCATTAACTTACTATTATACTGGCTGTCACCATCTTGTGAGAAGAAAGTTTGTACAAGTTGATTATCAAACTCTCATCCTTGTGTGTCCATTGACAGTTAGGCTACTTGTGCTGAATTCAGTAATCAACTTCTGACAAGGTGGTGACCGGAACAAGAATTCAGGTTATACTGACTTAAATAGGGCTGTGAAAGATACAAGTTTAAGCGTTGCCGTTTGTGACAACTTTATTCTTTTAATTCCTCTGAACGTTAACCAGCACTAGGCAATATCCACTGAGGTCTGCAGGCGGAGTGGCACTTTGACTGACACACAGGACAGTGTCACCCGTGTTCCACAGCAACAAACTAGGCTGCCTGCAGGTGGACCTTAGCCTCGTGAGACCATCCTGATCTTGCAAGCTTCAGTTTTCCACTTGCAGATCAGTCTGGCATCTTTCCGATAAAGAAAATTTGGTTTTGAGGCGGGTTTAGGTGTGACGCAACGAACAACATGACGGCATCCAGAGATGTAGCTATCGCGCTTATATAAGTTTTATCCGTATTTAAAAAAAACATTCCTGGGGAAGCTGTGAAGCTATGAGTCTCAGCCATGCAGCTGGGAGGAAAGAACGACACAGACATCCTCCACGGCCGATTCCAGTCGGTAATGGAGGAATATACTTTCTTCAGAAGTGTAGGGCCAACCGTGAAAACTTGGTGGGGATTGCCGTTGATGAGGTTCATGTCACATACAAATGGTAAGTTTGAAAACATTAACGTTAGTTACGTTACCTAACTTAATTGTATGTTAGACGAAGGCATTAAAAGAACACTTCGTTCATCTGATTGGTTGATTTGGCCCGTCGATAACCAACATAGGTGGTGATAGACAGATGGTTTATCCAATCAGCTAACCAGTATTTTCGCCCCTTCCCAAAAGTTCTCCAACGGAAAGTATAAATAAATTGGATAAAACTATTGGATCTGCCATAACCAATCGCTAACGTTTGGTCGTGACGTATGTCATGCTCAAACTAGCGCACAACCTTAACGTCATCGTTCTCAGCCACCCACTTCTGCTCGCTGATTGAACAGGTAAAATTTGGCCTGAGAAAACCCGCAAATATACCAAAATCCCAGACAACGTACTGAAGGGAAATGAAAATTGAGCGGAAGTACGTAGTAGGGCGGAGCCAGGCTAGCAAGACCCCTCCATCCCAAGCAGATCTAGACAGGTGGAGCTGGGGAGGGTGCACCAAAAAGGGAGCAAGAAATTACTGTCATTGTACAGTGAGTCTACCTGCAGACCGCAGACATTTAAACAAACGCTGAAACGCTGAGGTATGAATTACTGAATAATTCATTCACAGTATGAAAGTGTGGGCATTGTGCTGTGAAAATATGCCAAAATGTAAAATACAACCATTGTAGCAGACACATTCTATATCCCCATATCTTCCAACTTGTTTTGCCTTGGAGGATCATAAATAAGTAAATAAAATGTGCAGCACAGATTCATATGTTACTCCCAGGGTATTGACCCATGTTGTTATGACCATCTTGCTCCAGTTGCTTACTGGCAGCTTACAGTACTTTCTTTATCTCTTTCCTTTTTGGTGAAGCCTTGTGGTGCACTTGGACTGTTCTATTTGTTTTTGTTTTCTTGACCTCTGTGCCCCTGAGTGTAGATCTGCCCGAGGCTACACTGAGTCTCTGCTGCACCTAGACTCAACCGTCTATCAACAGACACAAGGAGGCTATCTGAATGTTACATGGGCTGGAACTGTACTGTTGACCTGACTCTTACTATATTTGTCAGTGCATCTTTCACTCGGCGCTACTCTGAAATGTTTTCAGGGAGAGACTGAGTGCAGGAGAGATACCCATTAATGTGAGAGCCCGCTGTGGTCACATAGGAGGTGCATTTGTGCTTAGTCTGGACATGCAGTGAGAAGTGGGAGTTTTGTGTGTGTGTGTGGGTGTTTCTGTGTGTGTGTGTGTATATATATATATGCATGTCAAGTCATTCCTGCAGCGTCTGAAATAGATTTGTGTGGAGGCTTAGAAGGCGAAGATGTCATGGTCACCCCATGGCCGTCCCGAGGGATCTGCAGGAGTGATGCTGCAGGAATGTGGCTCTCTAATGCTGCCTCGGGGGCCCCTGTGCAGGGGCGGAGAAGAGAGAGAGCGGCCTGGGCCTGGAGCTAACATTGCGTAACAACAGAATCACTGAATAACAAAATACATTTCAAGAGTTCCAAAATTACTTTTAACGCTCTCTCTCTCTCTCTCTCTCTCATTCCAGTGTGTTGTGTGTGTGTGTGTTGTGATAAATGTCACAATGTGTGTACAACTAATACACAGTGCTTGTGTTTTTCATTCTTATGAACTTGTTTTTGTACAAAATCAAATCAGCACCTTGCCAAAAGAGTTTAAAAATGAATGTAAATAGAGCATTTATGTCCTCATTCCTGATGCACTATACATTTTACATGGATCTGGCCAGAAGAACCTGAGACTTTGAGCTATTTCATTGGTAATGAAAGATAAATAAAATACCATAGGCTGCCAGTCTTGCAACTGGCTTGAATCAGATTCTGGTTTTGATGGATTGCATTGGGGACCCACTGTGGGTTTTGTTCTCCAACTATCTGTTTGAGACACACTGACCTGATGGTTTTGATTATAAAAAGTTTTGGCTAGAGGTATGAGGCAGAGTGAGCGGGCAGACAATAGAGATGGATGAAACGCTTGGGGGGGTGTAATGGATGACGTGCATAAAAAGCACACTGTGTTCTTGCTCTTTTCTGTAAAACACAAACGAACATAAGCTGCTGTAGTTATTTTAGTGGGAATGCGCAGGGTCAGCATGGGGGTGACATAATTTCATTCCCATCAAAACAAACTCTAATGGTGCTAGCCAACGGAAAGAGAAGTTATAATGGAATACTTGATGTACAGCGTATCGGCTCCTTTATTCAGTCAATGGCCACTGATGAATGTCGCTGACTCAAAAAGCTGTTTGTCGAATCTCCTCCAATCTCAATCTTGGAGACGGCTTTATTGTAAAAAAAAACAAAAAAATGCACTGATGCTCCACGTTCTGCCCCAGTGGTCAATTGCCTTTTCTTAATTAAAACTCAGGCCAGCAAATCAGCAGGGGGAAAGACTGGACTAATGACGTGAGCTCGCAGCATTGTTAGTGTGCAGATGATTTAAATCTCATCTGGCCTCCCACGCGTTTCTACTGAACCGACATACTGAGTTGGCACTCGGGTGCCGCAAACTCCCTCTTAATATGAACACAAATAAATCATTAAGCTGGGGACTTTCTGTCCATTTGAGAGCGGTGTGGTGTGGTTGAAAGTAATTGTATAAATTTAACCCTGATTAAAAGTCAACTTTGTCGAAATATTTCGGTGTTTGTATCCAACATTGTTATCGCCTGATCTGATACAGATCCTTCACTTAACCTTCCTTTTCATTCATTCTATTGGTTTCGATTAATCTTTCAAAAAGCTCTGTCAAATATGACACTTCTTACCTCAGTGTCCTTCACCAGTTTCAGGCTTGCCTTCAACATACTTTTCATGTTGGCATCTCTCTCTCTCTCTCTCACACACACACACACACACACACGTGTGTCTCAAGATTTAAGAGAGCGAGAGAGAGGGAGATAATAACTAACTTTGGATGTTAATTTGCAATGAACCACTGGTTGTCCTTCAAATGCTGATATGAGTACTGAAATACTGATTTAGATGGATTGTGTCTGCATTGTGTTTGTCTTGGTGAATTGCTTTCGGATGCATATTCCTCTGGAGGATGCTGAATATTCCTCCTCACCTACATACGCAGTTTCATTCTCTTAGCATTGCACTGCCACCGGTGTCTTTTGATGGAATGTCACAAACCTTGATACCATACCCCTCTGCATGGAAATATAGGACAGAGCCATAATCCTCTATTATCAGACCCCTCCAAACCAAACGGACCACTGCCAATCACATAAACACACACTCACTCACACAAACAACCATACAAGCACACTCTTGCACATAATAATACACAAATCAAATAATTCCTCCATACCCACATTAGTCATTTGCACATTTAACCGATTCATAGCCATGAGCCACTGCCCATTTCCTGCGTCCATCCGTGTCACCTCTCCAGTAGGATATTACCCCTGTGAGGCACCTGCCAGCAAGAGTGACTAATTAGTCCTCCATTTGAATGTTCAAAGACCAGTTGTGAGCTGCCAACTGCACAGGCAGCACTGACTAACAAACATCTGGCAGATTTGGAGTGTGAAGACTCTGAAAAAGTGAAGTGTGAAGACTCTGAAAAAGACCCTGCAAGGGGAAAAATGGTGGAAACCATTCAGCCATCACAAACAGTCCTGAGGAGGGTTTGGATTAGCATGGAGCTGATGGTGTGTGTTGAAGAGGGCACGTTATATGACGAAGTTCAGGAATGATAGCGTGTGTCACTTGCGGGCCATCTTTCGTGTGCCATGATAACGATATGGCCTCCCTGGTCTGGGCTCTTGGGATCAAATTCAGTATGCACACACACAGTGTGTCAGTGAACCCATGTCACAGACACATGGGGCCTCAATCAGGAAGGGAATCACACATGGGATTTCAGGCAGACATCATCAAAGAATCATGCATATTCTGAGTGCAATTGGAAGGTAATTCTGTTTATCACTAAAACGTATTGAAGGTTTGTTACTGCTGTAAGACTGGACATACTAAAATAGCGAACTATAATCCCTGTCAGCTATACTGGTTGGTGTTTGCAATGAGATTTCATCAAAGGATTTTGAATGTCTGTTTTGCATGCAATAGGAGACAGTTTTTTTTTTAGGTTTTTATTGAAAACTATGATATACTGTATGTTGTCACTTACCTGGCTAGCTCTCTCTCTCTCTGTGCTGTTGCTTGTGTTCCAAGACCAATAAGGTTGCTAGCTAATTTGTTTGCTAGTTGAGCTAATCAGTCCAAGTGGAGAAGGAAGTGTTGCATCATGGGTAGCCCATGGGTAGCATGGGTAGTTGCATCATGGGTAGCATGGGTATTTCTTTAGCTTGCAATAGTTAAGGCTCATTGTTATTTAGCTCCCATCTGAGAGAATTAATAACTCAGTAATATCCTTTACTGTCTTGCGTCAGCATTTCTGAGACAACATAGGCTGTGTTCACCCTCTTTCATTTATTGCACGAGATCAAAGCATTCCCTGGCATCCACACTTGTACTGAAAGCATCCACACTTGTGCATCTACACAGAGTCCCCGTTGCTATAGGGCTTATTCGCAAACACTGCCGCAGCCATATTGTTGGTATGACATTCCAGTTCTATAGGCTATTCTATGTGACAATCGCCTGTAGCGCGTAGATTTGAGTTGAGCAGAGCACAGTAACGGCCTCATCTCGTCAATATAAGTAGATAAACTTATGGACCCATATCTAATAGACTCAATAGCATTAAGTAAAGATGCGTCATTATTTTCAGCTGTTGCAATTACCCTGATATTTAATTATAGCCTAACTGTCTTGTTTGTTCATACATATCGGCACACATCGCCGCTGAAGGGGACAAGGCTTTAAAGTCTCCTGAGTCAAGGTCGGCGACCTTATATTTGTTCCACCAACGACATCGTCTAACATTGCCATGATCGCAGAGAATAAAGTTGCATCTCATTGGACTGCAATTGTATCTTGCGTTTGCCTGTTTTGCTGCTCACAACCTGCAGCCAAGGACTTTGCTAAAGTAGTTTAAAGTGGGTTAGTAATAGCCAGTGATCGTTTTTGTCTGATAACTTCTACAGGAGGATCTATGATGCAACTATATGATCTGGAGGCAGAAAGGGCTAACATATTTGTAACATTTCCAAAATCCAAGTGAACAAAACACTATACAAATCAGAAGTAGGCCCATCTACTGAGGGAGCGTACCTATGTTCCCCGGGTCCTATGTTCCCCGCTTTGTATGGGACCGGGGAACATAGGACCCTTTTTTAAAACCCTAACCATAACCCTAACCCTAACCCCGAGCGGTGAACATAGGACCAGGGGAACATAGGGATGACCCCTCTACGGATATCTTTCTCCGCTGAGTTTGTTCCTACTATTTGCCACTTGCCGTGCCACTAAGACGAGCTGAGAAGGGCTCATCATGAATAAATATATTAGCCTATAGGCTACTGTAAACATTGGCTAACATTGCATTTGCATAGATAGCATTGCTAGGTAGGCAATATGTCCAAAGGTAATCTACGGTAGACGACTACGTCAGGCTACTGCTGATGTCTCCGCATTGCATAGGGGCAGCTGTCTGCACTGTCTAAAACTTATTTAACTTAAGCCCACAGAGGGCAATAGTATTAATAATACAAATATAATAATGGCGATGGATGTGAGGAGTTGGCTGTAAGTTTAGCCTAGACTATTTATCCTATGTAGCCTCTCCTGCGCTGACTAGCCTACTTCTCAGTCTCATTCTCTTCTCGTTTTCTGACCATAGCTGTCAACATTGAGCATCGAAAATAAGGAAGATTGTCCAGGTTACTCACCCAAAATACAGGGAAATGTCAACATTCGTCTTTCTGTTGCTATCCCTCTTGTTACGACCCGGTGGGTCTTTGTGTGGTGGCTCCGCCCCTATTGTGCTACTGCTATCTCGTCTGTCTCCTACAGGCTGCTGAGTACAGAGGTGACGCCTCCTGATGTTAATTGTCGTGGCCATACGTTAGACCGGCACATCCGGGAACTTGACTCGTGACAAACGTTCCCGCCCCTTTCGGGGGGAAAACAAACAACCCCTCTCATTAACTCCAACGCAAATTAGGGTCAATAAACGTAATTCGTACAGAAATCGCAGGAGTAAATAATAACAAAAAATACCACAAATCAATATGACCACTCAATACATAACCACTTTGCCGGTCGTTGACCGTGAAAGATACCTACAAAAGCTTAATTCAATTAATATAAAAACATGTCCCTTCAGTCTCCCGAAAACGAAAGTGGTGCAACAACCCCACTCAGTGACCAGAAGTGTCATACGGTCTTCTCTTCTTATGGCTTGTAGCCATAATTTTCTTCTGTCAGGATTTTTTTGAGGACATGGTAGGCAAAAGAAACTCAGGGAGGGGTTCTTAGCTGTGTGGTTGGTACATGTCTACCGGTTCACTCTGGCTTGTTCTGAGGGAATGTTTTCCCCTCAAAAGGGGCATGGCGCAAACAACCTGCTCTGTGTGACGCGGGTCCGGTTGTAAGTATAAGAGGGCTGGCTCTGGCATGATGTCGCTCTCTCACTCATTTTCCCTGGCCTGCTCTGACGGGAGAGCTCGTTGGGAGCTGCCTTGACTCGCAGCCCTTCTGGGGATCTCGCCTCCTTCTGCGTCTCCATCACATTATGTTTAGTTTATTCATCTACCCCTAGACACACATTGCACAACACTTTACTTTTGTACCTAAACTGACATTCTCTACTTTTATGTTAATAAATATAATTTAAAACGTTACGCTAAAGTGTGGTCTCCCCTATGTTGAGTCTGCCTGGAGCCAAGCGGTCTTAACACTCTGCTGAGAGCAAGAATTCGTAGGCCTACTACAAAACTGCTGCACTAATTAAACGAGGTGTGAAGCTAGGTCTTATGAGACTTTGCTTAAAAGATTGGCGTCAAATCGTGCTCTCTCCCACACTGTTCTGATCACTCTAAGGTCGCCTTCAGGCAACCAAAATGATGCTTTAAAAACATATTTTCGCTGGAAGGGCAGGGGGTACAGGAGAACAGTACAGAGACGGCCAAGTCCAATGGGGCTAATGTTATGAAAGTAATAAAATATGGGATATTTTACGGGAAAATATTAAAACAGGAAGACAGCTGGGAAAATGTTGACAGGTATGTTTCTGACAGTGTGACTCTAGGGCTCTTTGCTGTTGTTAGAACGGCCTGTAGCCTAGGCCTATTGCACAACATATACAGTATGCCTACCATCACGTTAAATTTTGTACAAATAAATAAATAGCCTACAGCGATCATACCGGTGCTGTCGCGCTTGTCAATTGACAGCTGCATTAAATAGACCCACCTATGCATTTTCTATATCAACAAAATGGCCGCTGCTAACGTTATTATCTGATTACGTAGATCGAATATGCCTAATATGACCGATTCAGCCTTCTGACTTCAAACATCGTAAGTCCTGGAATCAACTTGAGGGAACAACTCCCTCACAGAACAATTCACTCCAACAGAGCAATGGTATTAAGTAAGATATGTGATACATGGGTGTACAAAATCTGGGAGAAAGAGCAAATGTCGATAAAAATGAAAAGTGAAACTGAATTTGTGAGTAAGAGCACCAGCAGCAGGCCAGTATGGAACACAGGTCGGTAGGAGCTTCATTGGCAGCAGCAGGCCAGTATGGGTCACAGGTCGGTAGGAGCTTCATTGGTAAAGCACCCTTAGCCAACCCCTCCAAGCACTCACAACAACTGATTATCATTAAAGTAGCTGAAATGTCTAGGTGGTGAAATCCCCCCTCACACACACACACACACACACATATAAATACACACTTCCTCTCTCTCATTGTAAAAGAGCTCCCTCAAATAATTACATGTGCATGCTTGAGGGTCATTTAACTGAAAGAAAACAGAAGGTGGAACATTTTTCAAACCATATCTCCCAGTGACAGGGCCATGTAAATTTGGAATTTTGCATGACAAAAGTGCCAACTAAGACTTTTAGGGGGAGAGAGAGAGTGAGAGTGAGAGAGCCCTGTGTGTTATCAGCAGAAAAATGCTAACTGCTAAACTTCAATGCTGTCATAACACCTTTTAGCGACACCACAGTCTGCTGTTATATAAGCAGCCACAGGCCTCAGACCAGGGGCGTGTCCACACCAATGTCAAATTACGACTGAAATGTCCCCACCAATATTCAGTTTGAAATGGGGAAAAAAGCGCTCACATGCGCTACACAAAGAGTTAAATAATTTCTCACTTCAGTGCGGATCATCTCGTACAGATCTTGTAATGTGCAGTGGCCTATAAAGGTAAATCGCGCTGATTTGAAGTTACCTATAATAACTACCAGTGAGCCGCAGCATGCAGCGCTTCAGCTTTACTTCACTACAAGCATGAAGTGCGTCCAAATTCACCCATTCTTCTCTGTTGAACTCCTCGAGAAGTAGGCTACTCATCAAACATGTGTCACATGAAAGAGCCTTTTCTCAGCTTTTAAACGGTGCTAGCTAGCCACTGTTTGCTGATAAACAGTTCGTGAGAAAGATAACTTCAAGAGATTTAATAATTATTCTCTGCGCCCATCTCCACATCCATTCGTTTCGGTGGAATATCGTAGGCCTACACACTCTTCACGCAACACATGACAAACCATATATCAGAATAAACAGCAGACCTTACCGAACACAAAGGTGTAATGCATTCCCGTGTATAGTTAGCTGTTCCAGAGTAATCCGGTTTTGAAATAAATTATAGCAAAATTCAACATGCTCTTTCGGCTGCATTTCTTAAAACTGAGCTGTGCTTACATCGCCTAGATATCTGTAAATATTAGAATCAGAGAATATACAGGCAGCTCACGGTTAAGAGTTTGTCAATGTAGCCTTAATGATTTCTTTTCACAAAATGCTAAGCATGCATGTATTTAAGTTTCTTAAAACTGAGCTGTGCTTAAATGGGCATGATTTCATAACAGACCAAATAGAAAACTAGATGTACCGCATAGCGGTACAAAATATGACCGCCGCTCAGTCCTGTACATCCGTTCCGCGAAAATAAATCACACTTCAATTTGTCTCCATATTTTACTCCATCCCCCACTCTTGAAACTTTTGTGTATGCTTGTTTGGCATGCCTGAGTGTGTGTGTGCGGCTGCACAGAAAGTACCCTACTGGTGCTGAAAAGGTGAATAGATTGTAGAATAGCCAAAGAAGATGTAGAATTGTTATAAAACCTTTAAAATCTCTAAACAATCACAAGTAGGGCAGTTCATCACAGTTCATCCATTGCAACTGGATTGATGAAAGGTCACTTACACCTGTAGGCTACATTGTATTTGGGAAAAGCAAAAAGGTATCAGCATAATGTTATTTATTTATTTATTTTTTATGTATTTATAAACAAAAACATCTCTGTCAGTTCCATGCCGTTTTCAACAGCTATCAAAAACAAAGGTCATTTTGGATGGATGGATTTTTGTGAATGTTTCTTCTTCTACATAAGATTTTAGTCATCTTTAGTTCATGTAATACTTTATTGTCAATGCACAAATTAAGTAACAGTAGTCTGAAACGTTATTGTTAATGCACAAATTAAGTAACAGTAGCCTAGTCTGAAACGAAGTGCTGTTTTACATCTAACCAGTGGTGCAAATAACTGACATGTCCAAATGGGCCTTGATGAAATGCGCCGCTAGACTGTTCATACACATTTTAACGGGCCAACGTTGAAGAGCTTTTGTCCGTTATTGTTAGTGCAAATATAGGCTGATTCATGTTCCCTTGCATTGTTTAACTGAGGTCCATGGCTAGTCTGGCTTTCATCAGACCAAGCTCAATCTTTTAAGAAATCAAAAATAAATAGCGGGCAGATCAGGCTGGGTTCACCCAGCCTAGTCCATAGGCACCGATATTGTTTAATTTTCCGATTGAGATATACACGCTCTGGCTATTCTAAATGCAAAAATGCATCAGGGGAGTTATGACAAAACGGTAACTAACAAACTAGATCCTAATAGAAAGTTGTTAGCTTCCCTAAGCTACAGGTAGGATTATAAGGTAGGCCTATTGACAACATAAATTGTCAATAGGCTATGCTGGCGACACAAATAAAATCTCCTTTGGAAACCAATGGCTTACGCCTTACAGTATCAAGCGGACTTAAACTGTCATATCGTGGCGAAAAGTTGTAATAACATTCACGCAGCTCCATGAGTCAATGAAAGCGCAAATGAAGTAGCCACTTCTAAATGGGACCTACTACACAGTAGCTTAAGGTGTTTTGCTAAAACAGCCATAATGAAATGAAGGTGTCATTGTTTGGATACTTCACACACGTGCTTTTTAATTTCACAGACTACAACTACCAAGCTGTAATCAAAGCACATCGATTCCCCTCTCACACCCTGCACGCACTTAAAACAAAATAAACAGGCGTCTCAGTCTCAAGCATGTATAGGCAAAACTGCATCAGACCGGTGTAACGTTGGTAAATCTTCCATTGCACAGAATGATTTTGTAGCACGTGCAATAAATGACAGTCGAAAGATACAAACAGTGCTGCTATACATTTGCTTGGTATAACCGCATTTATAGTTTTCTACAAATGCAATAAATCAAATGCCTCCATCACTCAACCAACGCTAACGGTAACATTACCTAGGTCCTTATTGATATTACAAGATTAATTACCTGCAGTAAAAACCAAGCATGTCCGATAAACATCCTCAGATTTATTTCGGCTTCAAGAAGAAATGGGAATTACACTTCATGTGAACATCGTCCTATCCTTATTAGATGTTCGCTGCGGTAAATTACAGTCCTTGTATGAAGCGTCCATTGTTTTTTCCAACCCCTTTTAACTTCCAACAAAATTACGTCTCACTGCAACGATGCGCCATCTAGTGGACAAACGACTACTTCTCGCCAATACTGAAAATGCAGCCATGATGATGATGATGAATATTTATTTTGGCTTTCTTTTAATCCTACTGATTTTCATTTTTTACCGGGGGGCAAATCACAAATGAGTGATTATGAGCCAGGTTTATGTGGGCCCTTGAGACCAACATACCATAAAAGATTCACAGAGAACTGTGTCTGCCCTACCCTCCTTTCGGGGGGTCCAGTCCAGCGGGGGGGCTGCAGATGAAAACGAAAAAAATGACGGTTCCATGCTATCCATGTGGAGGTACATGCTCACCAAGTTTTGTGTACCCGGTCTTTCAGTGTCGGGAATCCTTGTTGGTGTACGTCACTAAATGTACACATAAATTATTTTATTGTAAGGCCCCCCATGAACGAAAGTACACAAAACTTGGCATGCATTCAGAGGGTGTCATAATGATCCTACACTTTTAATTTTGTGCAGTTTTGACCTTGTCAGCCAGAGATATTGAGATGAAAACACCTAATTTTATGCTTTTTAATTTTTTAACTAGGTGGCGCTATACATGAAATAAGTGGTAATGGGATGGGTTGACATGCCCCCTTAAGACCAACATACAAAAAAAGGTGGACCTCCTAGGCCCTACGGTTCTCGAGATATTCACAGAAAACTGTCTCCGGCCACCTACAGGCCAGTTGGTGTATAGTAACATAAATTAATTTATTGTGTGGCCCCCATGAACGGAATTCCACAAAACTTGGCGTGCATACAGAGGGTGTCATAATGATCCTACACTTCCAATTTCGTGCAGTTTTGACTATGTTAGGTCACAGATACCTTCAATTACACCACCTCATTTTTACTTTTTGTGTTTAACTAGGTGGCGCTATACATGAAATGAGTGGTTATGGAATGCGTTGACATGGCCCCTTGAGATCAACATACAAAAATAATGGTCCTCCTAAACCTTACGGTTCTCGAGATATTCACAGAAAACTGTGTCTGCCCTACCCTCCTTTCGGGGTGCAGTCCAGCGATGGGGGGCTACAGATCAAAACGAAAAACGATGGTTCCATGCTATCCATATGGGGTTACATGCCCACCAAGTTTTGTCTACCCGGTCTTTCAGTGTCCCGGGAATCATTGGACGCTAAAAAGAAAAAAAAAAAAAAAAAAAAAAAAAAAAAAAAAAAAAAATCTGACTAAACCTATATGACCGCCGCTTCGCTGCGCGGCGGTCATAATAAATGTTAGGCCTAATAATAAATATAGCCTACATATCCGTAGCCTACATATTAAAATCAGAGTATGTAGGCTACACAGTGTAGTTAGATAAAGTTGGACAGTAGCACATTTTAATCATTTTATATATCTATAGTGGCTGGTGAAAGAGTTGAGTGATTTTTTTTCGGGGGGGGGGGTTAGTGGGTAATATGTCCCCACCAAAGCTCAGACTAAACCTACGCCCTTGCCTCAGACATCTGATTGCATCTGTGAATGTGTCTGCTGTTCCCTTTGGCAGAAAATATTACTAGAGGAGGTGATGATAGAGAACAGTCACATTCAACTCTCAAGAGAATAGGTCAGATGTTAGAGGCATATTTTTGTGTTTGCGAGGCATTTTATCAACGAGGGAGAGATATAGAGAGAGATTGAAAGGAAGGCTAAAAGAGATAAAGAGAGAAATGCTAGCCTGTCAAAAAATCAATCTGCTGTTTTTCAGTAATTAATGTCTCATTTGTTTCTGTGGTGGTTTAATTTAACTGTTTATCTTCTCTCTCCAGTGTAAACACCCAACATATGCTAGACCTCCACAGCTTCTCCAGGCAAACACTCCATGTAGCGTGGCCACACCAGACTAATACATTTTAAAATTATTCTATTTTGAAATTTGACTAAAAAAAACTACAATAAATGTAATGTGTCTGCAATTTACAAGATATATATGAAAAAGTGTTTTTTGTTTATTGTTTATTGCTATATTTTCCTTATGAAAACTCTTCTGGTTTGCCCTTTTACTATTTTTGTGAACATTGGCATTTATACCAAACCTCAGCTTATAATACATTGCCCAATCTCCCAGGGCTTAACCTACTGGATTTGCTCTTTAAATGTCTGCTCAATTTTTCTTTCTTTCTTTTTTTTTTTTGGGGGCAATTGCTTTAGTGTACTCCACTGTGGTGTCTCAGAGATCTGCCAGGTAGTTAGACATAAAAAAAACCTTCATAACACAAAAATTAGGATTGTGAATGTCCTCATGGCAAACTGTAAAATACACATCAGCATGCGTCAGCAGTACGATGACTCCTATAATGGGCATTTGCCTGCGATCCATATCCCATTTGTGCTGCAGGATTGCAGGGGAATGTAGGGCTTTTTGTGCGCGTCTCCATGGTACAGTGCCAGTCTAAATCTCCCTCTCTGTCATCACGGGCCACCAATGCAATCTACTCATGCCTGCATAATTCATACCAGTGCCAGGTCTCTATTCTTCACCATACTTTTTTTCTAATTTGTTTGCCTCTATCGACCTCTTTGCTCCGACAGTCCGGCACAAGTAAGAGTGCTGTGCGTCCTATTTCAGCACATCGTCCTTACAGGGTTGCTCAGCTGTCAGCGGAAGATAGTGCCCTCCATTCCACCTGAGTGATGCATAATTCAAGTCTGTGTCATGCTGATGTTTTTATAATATATTCTGCCCTCACCGAGCACAATAGGGAGGCACTGGAAAAAGAACCAAATTAACACCGGTGCTACAGTACATTCACCATGCCAAAGAGAAGATTGGAGCGTTTGGGGAAAAGGCTTTATTTGTGTAAAAATACTTCCATCTCCTACTCCCAGGCCTATTTTGTGTTATCTGACAGGTGATTAACCTCATCATCCTATTCATTCTCACCCGCTGTCAAGTGGGAACTAAGTATTCAAGGTGCTTTTCGAAACAAATACACGTGCACTGGGACTCAAAGGAGGAATACATGGAAACAATCCTTTTTTCCTTGTTTCAAGACATTAGCACAGTACATCTATCTTTGTAGAACCACCAGTGGAAGGAAAGAAAGAGATGTAGAGTAAGAGAGAGAGAGAGCTTTGGCAATGCATCATATGATTTGTTGTGCCAATAGCATATTTGAATTGAATTGAATTGAATTTAATTGAGAGAGAGAAAGAGTCACAACATCTGCTGCAGGGACATTTACTTTTTCTCCTTCTCTGCTCTCTTCCGTTCTCCTTTTCTCTTCCCATCTCCCCACTTATGTTTGTGGATACACAAGAGGAGAGATAAAGCAGGGAAAAAACAACTGAGAGAGACAGAGTGAAAGAGAGAGAAGAAAAAGGAGGAGGAGAAAGGAGAGTTGTTTCTCTGAAGCAGGTGTTGGAGTGATGTCTCGCCCACCGTATGTCTCTGGCGTGTCCCTGGATAGGGCCATGCGTCACATCCTTCTGACTATCTCACCGTGAGGCCTTTGAGGTCCCTCACTGACCATCTGCCTGATTAATTCATTTGTTACTTAATTAAGATAAGAAAGGCCTCTCTATCACCTGAGTCTGGTCTTTCTTATTAGGGTTCGGAGACGATACAGATTTACACTCCCTGCAATTATATTACAAATGATTTAATACCAGCGCTCAACACTGGATCAGTGCACTCATTGAATTGTTTGTGTGAATGATTATCAAACTATAACTCCAATATGAGCAAAAATACACATACTTTAACATAAAACACATTAGATTCCAAATTCCACATATTTTTTACCCCATAAAAAATGTAAAATATAGAATACCTTATCATCTGCGAGTACAAACACTCACAGTGAAAGCAAATCTATACTTCTTCAAAGAAGGGCTTCTGACGGTTTGAAACATCTGTGTGCAACGTGGCAGCCCAAGGGTGGGAAGCATCTCTCTGACTCGGAGCTGTCAGACTCAGCTGCCCACCTTCGCTGCCAGGCCTCAGCCAGACTAGACTCCTTGAATGGTGCTGGGCTTTGGAGAGCGGCACAGGGCTCCACTCAAAGCTTGCAAGGCTGGGCTTGCACAACAACAACAACTTCCAGAATAGGCTGTGTAGACAGTCCTTGGCCCAATGTACCAACGCCAGGTTCAAACAAGGTGTGAAGATGCGGGTGAGAACAGGCACATGGTGGGACACCAGTCTTAAAGCAGTGCAATGCAGTTCTTTTACCTCAAAATAAAGGCTTCATGGGAAGGCTTCAGGCAAAACTCATTTTGATGCTACAATAATTCAATAATTGACTTATGACATGGAGGAAGTCCCTGACATTTGCTAAGGTGTGCCTGGAACACTTGGTATTGCACTGCATGACGTTGATTGGGTAGGATCATGGCTCTGATCATGATCATGTTGTAGTTGATATGCATGTGCACACTGCATATAATAAAGGTAACTAGATTTACCGCAGAGCGGTACAAAATATGACCGCCGCCCAGTCCCAGCCCATTTCCACAAAAATAAATCACGCTGAAAGGCCTATGTGATTCTAACTGTCTCACTAAATTGCATTATCCACACTCAATTCTCACTGGTATCTGCTAGACAACAAGTACCAAAACATGATTAGTTCATAGATTTCACATGTAAAATTCATTTTATACAACCCCACCCCAGGGGCGGAGCTTGACGGGGTGCGGCATGCCCCCGGCCCGGACCCGCAGGGGCCCGGTGCGAGGGCGCCCCCTTGCCCCAGTCAGGACGAGTTATGACTCACGGTTGCTGAAAAGTTTTGAAATTTACTTTGATGATTTAGTAGGTGTAAAATATTGAATAAAATGTTCTGCTGTATGACTGGCTTTATTTTAACTCTCATATTGAACTTTACGACGTGCAAATTTACAAAATTGGATCACCGATATTGTCTCCTACAGGCGTCAATGAGAGAACACTTACACTTACATGATTTTGGTTTTGATTTTCTAATTGGAGTAAGTTTTTGTGACAACACGTCATGATACATTTGATAATGTTTGATCGTTGTTTTGGTATGAAGCATCTTTTACGTAGCCTAATGATTGCGCTCTAGAAAGTGAAAGTAGCCTAACCTAGGCCTATGCGCTCTGTGTCTGAGCTGTCTATGCACGTCCGCAATTGATTACGTTCCTCAAATGGAGAACACATCAATCCCATGGTATGTTTTGCCCTAAAATGCATCAAACATGCAAGTTCAAAATCCCGCCGGTAGCCATGTTACATCTCCGTTTCATATTTGCGTAGGCTACTAGCCTACAATAAATGAATTGAACGAACTCAACTGACAACAGGTATATCTACTGATTCAGTCATTGAGACTACAGACTACAGAATACAGTACGACAAACTTTCTGTCTTTCTGAAGTTTATTTTTGTATTCCGGGGTACAGTAGCCTAATTGCCTAATGTCTTGACAATTTTCTTACCGGCTTGCTGTTTAAACTGACTGCGCCGTTCTGAACTTTCCTGCCAGGTTTATGACGTAAACCGCTACATCTCGGCTCTGGCATTGCCTAAACTCACCGTGTGGGAAATCAGATTATCTGTCAATATTGGGCTTTGAAAGTAAGGGATATTTGCTCAGTAATAGTAGACCTAGGGTACATTTTGTAACATTTATAGAGAAACCGAGGGGAAGTTAATTTAGAAATCGTTGGATGTTGAAAACACATACAAAAAAAGATTCGGGGCTTTTAAAAAGAGATTCGGGGCTTGAGCCCCCGAAGCCACCCCCTCGCTCCGCCAATGCAACCACCCAGCAGTAACTTCTGCATTCAGTGAGATTTGCACCGCCCTAATTTTATTTTTGACTCTTCCCGTCACCATTGCAACCTCTGAGCGCTCATTCTCCAAGTTAAAGACCATTAAAAACCACTTGAGGAGCACAGTGGGACAGGAGAGACTGAGTGGACTTGCCATGTTGTCCATAGAGAATGAGAGAGCAAAGAAAATGGACATACACAGAGCATCGTGGACGAGTTCGCGGAGCGCAAGGCTCGTCGTATGCCCTTCAAACAGTGCAGCGTATTATTGTTGTTTTATTATTAGGGGTCATGTAGCCTAATGTTTTTGTTGTTCTCTTGGTTACACTTCATGTACGTTTGATGGACTTCAAAATTACATAGTTGCTCTCCCGGGCGCTGGACTTGTAAGACCCGCTGTTGCGGGCATGTGTAGACTATGTTGTAAAATTATGTTATGATGAGTTTAATAAAGGGCCCGGTCATGTGCCCCGCCCTCGGCCCGGCTCTGACTTGTTCCGCCACTGCCCCACCCCCAACTTGCCTGTTCATAATTCTGAGAAATTCTTGAATTGTGTGCATGTGTGCGTGTACACGTTTATGTTTATGTATGTGGGTGTGTGTGTGTGTGTGTGTGTGTGTGGGTGCGTGCTTGTGTGTTTGCCTGCGTATGTGTGTTTGTGCATGTGCATGCATGCGTACATATGTCTACTGTGTTAGTATGTGTCATACGTATGATTACTATGAATGTATGTGTGTATGTGTGTGCGTGTGTATCTGTTTATGCACATGTGTGCACATGGAATGGGTTAACATGACCCCTAGAGGCAAACATACGGAAAAAAATTGGTCATCCTAGGCCCTACGGTTCTCAAGATATTCACAGAAAACTGTGTCTGCCCTACCCTCCTTTCGGGGGGTCCAGTCCAGCGGGGGGGCTACACATCAAAACGAAAAACGATGGTTCCATGCTATCTATGTGGGGTTACATGCCCACCAAGTTTCGTGTACCCCAGTCTTTCAGTGTCCCGGGAATCCTTGTTGGTGTACGGTCACTAAATGTACACATAAATTATTTTATTGTAAGGCCCCCCATGAACGAAAGTTCACAAAACTTGGCATGCATTCGGAGGGTGTCATAATGATCCTACACTTTCAATTTCGTGCAGTTTTGACCATGTCAGCCAGAGATATTGTGATGAAAACACCTAATTTTTTGCTTTTTAATTTTTAACTAGGTGGCGCTATACATGAAATAAGTGGTAATGGGATGGGTTGACATGCCCCCTTAAGACCAACATACAAAAAAAAGGTGGACCTCCTAGGCCCTACGGTTCTCGAGATATTCACAGAAAACTGTCTCCGGCCACCTATAGGCCGGTTGGTGTATAGTAACATAAATTAATTTATTGTGTGGCCCCCCATGAACGGAATTCCACGAAACTTGGCGTGCATTCAGAGGGTGTCATAATGATCCTACACTTCTAATTCCGTGCAGTTTTGACTATGTTAGGTCACAGATACCTGTGATTACAACACCTCATTTTTACTTTTTTGTGTTTAACTAGGTGGCGCTATACATGAAATGAGACCTCATACATGAAAATGGTCCTCCTAAACCCTACGGTTCTCGAGATATTCACAGAAAACTGTGTCTGCCCTACCCTCCTTTCGGGGGGTCCAGTCCAGCGGGGGGGCTACAGATGAAAACATTCGCTGCGCGGCGGTCATAATAATAACATGATGGACGATATCATTCGGGTTCACTTTGAGAGCGATTTTAAGAACGATAAAAAGCTGACAGCCAGTCATAATCCATTGAATTTTAGACATCACATTCATCAACATAAGGAGAGGCTTTTATTCCTGTTGTATGGCCCCTAATTGAAAATGTGGGTGATTGGGTGTCAGTTGAAAACACAATTTGCTGTCAGAAGAAAAACTAGACAAATAAAATGACAGCCCTCACTTAGTTTGCTTTATCTGTTCAGAAATCTTTTCAACAGAATGAATAAAAGCCCATATTTAGACACAACCAAAGTCTGACTCCTAAACCCTTAGCTTTCAGTCAGTTAATGTGAAGGAAGCAAAGCCAATCTTATAATGCTGTGAGAGCCAGGACAAAAGTCTGCACTGTGACTGAGACTCCAAACATCTGCAGGAGATTATACAGTGGCGATGATCGCAAGTCAGATCACTCTCATATAGGGGGGTCTGATAAAAAAAGTGTGACTTGTTATCAGATGACTGTTCTGAATTCATTTGAGCTGCACAGCCAATGCATAATAACTCCTTCATTCACACTTTGTGTGTGCTGGTGCATCCACAAAAGTAGCCAGACTAGACTATCAGATCAGACTGTGTGTGTGTGTGTGTGTGTGGGGGGGGTGTTTTTCCTGAAAGTGCTCGTCTGAAACACACACACACACACATGTGTGAGGGAGTGACCTTACTGAAGCACACCAGGTGACCAATCCAGCTTTGTTGAGTCTCCAGGTTTTATACACCTGGCTAATGCCTTTACGTAAGCCCTGTTTGTGGTGGAGCTCTGTTATCTCATTTGGCCATGACTGTGTGGGTCATATAATCCTGTTTTCTAATAGCAGTGAGGCATCGCGCCGGCTTCTCTTACCAGACATCCAGGTCACAGTGCGACCTTTGACACAGTGTGGATGAATGGGAGGTGGTTTCATTAATAAAATGACTTCTGTGAGAGTTACATAAGCCTGTCTGTGGGAAAAATAGTCCCAAAAACCTCTAGTAATCACCTCCTGGGCCTGTCTGTGTGGGGATTGGGTTGGATGGGGTAAGATACTGGGCTTCCAGCTAGGGGGCAGTGGATCAAACAAACACACTCTCATGTGTGTACACACGTACAGAGAGAGAGAGAGAGACTATATATACCCAGTAAATCCTTTTCATATGTCCATGGTTAGAAGAAAGGATGAATAAGCTAATAATAGTGTTCCCATATTTTTTTCTGTCTCTCTCTCTCTATTATTTTTCTTTTTCTCTGGTGTACCTTCCAGACAGCAGTGATCTGGAGAATGTTATTGGTTCCTGCGGGTGGCATTCATCATGCTCCTTCTCTATCTGCAACCAGAGGCTCTCAGCACAGCTTTGGGGAGAGAAAATAGAAATGCTGGCTCCTTTTGGAGACGCATGCAGCAGCACCTCGGATTTGGGTGCAAATCCATCACGGTGAAACTCGCTCAAGAGGTGGGCCGGCTTCTTTTTGTCACAGCTGTTGAAGACGGTGACACAAATATCATTTATAACAAACTTAGGCATCTGGTACAATATTATTGCACCAAACAGCCAGAGTGACAAGCATACCAAATGTTAGACCACACACTGTGAGGGCAGCAGAGACTACTTACCTTCCTGTTCGGAATATAAATCATCTGTACATTTCATTAAAAAAATGTTATTACCATTCAAATGTGCTAGCAAAATTGCAGCCAATAACTAAACTAGTTGTATTTGTTTTAATACACATTATAAAAGTTGAGGCAGTTCAACTCTGGAGTCGAAAGACCATTTCTGAGAAAGTGTGTATGTGCAAGTGCACGCTCTCCCTCAAGCTCAGGGACACTCAATACACCCTTTGCTCTGAATTCTGAATGCTACAGGAGCAGAGTGGAGAAAGTGCTGACAAAACCCCTAAGATGTCGATTTCTAGACTTATGTTTTTTTAATGTTTTTTTTAAGTAAGGGAGTTTTCAAAGTTAACTTTAACTTCAATAATTTCTTTCTCCAGAGGCCACCAGGAACATAACAACACTAGCTGCAGATGATAAAACCTGAAAGGACCAAATGGAGACCCCTGGTGCTCCAGCCTGGCTCCCTGTAAGTATCCATGGTAACGGGAACGTCTTCTGTGAGTGTTCCAAACCTTCTCAGGCTCAGAGAATATTAATGGGGTTCAAGAATTTTAAAATAAGTTAGAAGTAGTCTGAAAATTTGCGGAAAGCTAATCTTTGTGTGGATGGACAGGGAAAAAGGAAACAGCAAAGGAATATTCGGTGATTGTACTGATTGAGAGATGTGAGGGTTTAGCTGAACCCCTGCCTTGTGAGGATGGAGGTGTGAGATTCATAGAGCCTCTCAGGCAGAACTTGTGTCCTGCTTCAGGTTTTAGAGTGGCAGACTTTCTACAATTTGATATGCACCGACATCTACCGACATGCTTTCCAGCATTTAAGAGCTAGGCAGTTGTTAATAAAATATCTGAGGTTGCTTTCATACTGGGTCCGTTTAACTGGGCCGTACCCAAGTGTTATTACTCTCCCCTAGCCCTGACCCAGCTGGTCTCTATTTACATTACTTTTTTGTGTGTGGACCTGGGTCCATTTATGTCATAAACACTAGCTTCTATTTCTAGCAATACTTCTCTGCACCCAGGTTCGGTAGACTGCGTTCACATTAGTAAAAATCACCAAACCATCGGTCCAAACCCAGATAGCAAAATCAGATTGGCAGATAGCGGACCGCTGGTGGTATGCCGCCGGTGGCGTGCCACTTGTGGTCCACCGTTGGACCACCATCTCTTTAAATTTAACTTGTCATGAATATTAGGAAAAGTTAATAAAAATGATATATGGAGTATAACTGAACAAATGAAAAAGATTTTAGACCATTAGTGGCAAAATATTGGGCAATTTGTCTGCAACCCGGCAGCGAACCACCAGAGAACCAATGAGCAAAATGCCAGCGGACCGCCAGCTATGCCCCCAGTGGACCAACAGTGGCCCGCCAGCCTCTTGCTATCTGGGAACGAACTCGGGTCCAGACCAAACTGTCTAGTGTGAATGCCCCCTCATCCTACAATTTCCATAATACCATATAGAAAGGGGTAAAGGAATACTAATATGTCTTAGGAGTCACTATGATCATATACACCTTCAGACTGCACATAAGATACTTAACGCGGAATATTTCATCATATGTTAATGGGTGGCAGAAATAAGGTATGTGGCCTTTCAGGAGCAAAAGGTCTTACAATGAATACTAAATTGGGTTGACCTTAATAGTCAGTAATTAGGTTCTCTTGTCCTCTTTTCCAAGTGGAATACATTTGTCTGCCTCTGGTGCAAGCTGCCATAGTTTAGGCCTCAGATACAGCACTGTCAGTCTCACCTCCCCTTTCCCCCCCAAGTCCTCTTACGATACATTAATTTTCTCTGACCAACTACATGAAGATGTTTCTGGGAGTGTAGTTTGGAAAGCAGACCTGTCCAACAGCAGACAACTGTGACCCCCCTCTTAAGACAAATATTAATTGAATAAAGCAGGGAATGCTGTGCTCATATGTTGTGTGCGTAAAGATTGGGTTATTTGTTCAAAAGATGAATTTCCTCCACAGGAGTGTTGGCTGGTGCCATAAATCTTATTCTATGGCCCTGTTTACCACCGCTCTAATTTAAATGCAGGGGTCTCACTATCGGTTTTATATAATGGTGGATTAAAAGTCCCGTGGCTACAGTCAGTCTTCTCCCGTCTTCTACAGGGCGAGGAGATTTCTAATGGGAATACCAAAGTGATTCATCATGGACACACTGGCTCTCCATATTGGAGGCAGTGCTTTGATTTTTGAATGATGGGGTCAACATACAGAAACTGTTAATGGAGAGAGAAACTGAGGGGGTGGGGAGGGGGGAAGAGATTTGAAGTGAAGAATAACAGACTTGTACTCTCTGTATATTTATTAGATATTCTGATTGTGATGTACAAAATAAATTAAAATGGAACACTTGCCATCTTGATCATTCAGTGCAGTTTCATCTTTTAATATCTCTGTCACACACACACACACACACACACACACACACAGACACACACACACACACACACACACACACAGATGCAGACACACGCACACACACAAATCCACATGCATACACACAAGCATACACACAAGCATACACTCATATACACGCTCACATACATACACACACCACACATGCTGGCTTACTCTCTCCTCTCTCTCTCTCTCTCTCTTTCTCTCCTCATTATATACACACCTATAAACATGCACACAATCTGTTTTGTGTTTTCTGTTGAACCAAAGGGGTTAAATGTGCAGACATAGCACAGATGATGGATGATGTGGGAGAAGAAGTCAGTGGCCTCAAAAATAAACATCACCCATGGGACAGAGCGAGAGAGAGAAAGAGAGAGAGGGAGATTCTTAGGCCTCACAGAGAGCATTGACTTTGATTGCATCCCTGCGGTATAGCTTTAATTGCGATTTTGACCTTTTTTCACAGTAATTCATGCTTTTTTCTGTGCCTGTTTCTTAAAATATTTACCAACCAGTTTTCTCTCTCGCCAATTACATCTGCATCCTAATTTCCAACCTTTGTCATCTGCTCTCGTTTTCCAGGCAGCATCATTTGTTTTCTCTGTCTGTTTCTCCCTTGGTCTAAAAGGCACGCAGGAATGGGGCCGAAGACCCCTGCGTAAACAACAGTTCTCCTCCTGCACAGCTGCGACGTCAAAGCCCATTTCTGGACGTCCCTTTGATTGATCACTTCCTTGCGGCACTCTGGCCCCCCAGGGCTCATAATGGCGTGTCCACTGAACTCGGATTTAAGTACAATAACGCCCAGACAGACTGTAGGCTGAGATTGTGCAGACAGGGTATCTCCCCAGTGAAACTGATACGTTGATAAATGATTCACTTGATCTCTCTTTGTGGCTGTTTCTTAATGGCTGTCCATGACGTGACTCACTATTTATTCTCAGTTCACTTCAAGATGATGACTCAGTAAAAAAAAAAAAATACTTATTGCATTGTGGGAAATGTTATGTGCCCTCTTCAATGAATGCTAATGAGCATTTCACATTTCAGTCAGTAAAATGAGTTAATTAGCACCAACATAATCGAAAGAACCTTGTGCAGCCTTGTTTAGTTGAAGGACAAACATTTTTTTCTTGTTAGAAATGTATTTCATAATTTATTAATTTTTCATTTATTATTTTTTTCTTTACAAACAGATCATGACAGGCTGGCAGCCAGAGTGCACCCCTCTGTGAGCCTCTCCATCCACAGCACGCCAACGCATCATGACTGAGACTATATAATTAGGAACCATAGATCGTCCGGCAGCAAGACCATGTTTATGACAACAACTATAAGGACGTCCAGCACAGTTTTGTACGAAACCCTGGAGGGTTTTTTGGTGTATATCCAGAAAACGTGCATTTTACTAAATTGTGTGCTCATTTTATTATGACCGCCGCGCAGCGAGGTTTAGTCAGATTTTTTTTTTTTTTTTTTTTCTCTTTTTCGCATGTCCAGGTGTTGTAATCGCAGGTATCTGTGACCTAACATAGTCAAAACTGCACGAAATTGGAAGTGTAGGATCATTATGACACCCTCTGAATGCACGCCAAGTTTCGTGGAATTCCGTTCATGGGGGGCCTTACAATAAAATAATTTATGTGTATATTTAGTGACCCGTGACACCAACAAGGATTCCGGGACACTGAAAGACCGGGTATATTTAAACTTGGTGGGCATGTAACCCCACATGGATAGCATGGAACCATAGTTTTTCGTTTTGATCTGTAGCCCCCCCGCTGTAAGTATAAGTATAAGTATATATACTTTTTTGATCCCGTGAGGGAAATTTGGTCTCTGCATTTAACCCAATCGGTGAATTAGTGAAACACAAACAGCACACAGTGTACACACAGTGAGGTGAAGCACACATTAATCCCGGCGCAGTGAGCTGCCTGCTACAACGGCGGCGCTCGGGGAGCAGTGAGGGGTTAGGTGCTCAAGGGCACTTCAGCCACGGCCCACTGGTCGGGGCTCAAACCGGCAACCCTCCGGTTACAAGTCCAGAGTGCTAACCAGTGGGCCACGGCTGCCCCAATGTACTGGACCCCCCGAAAGGAGGGTAGGGCAGACACAGTTTTCTGTGAATATCTTGAGAACCGTAGGGCCTAGGATGACCAATTTTTTCCGTATGTTTGACTCCAGGGGTCATGTTAACCCATTCCATGTGCACACATGTGCATAAACAGATACACACGCACACACATACATTCACAGTAATCATATGTATGACACATACTCACACAGTAGACATATAATGCGATGCATGCACATGCACAAACACACATACGCAGGCAAACACACAAGCACGCACACACACACACACACCCACACACATAAACATAAATGTGTACACGCACACATGCACACAATTCAAGAATTTCTCAGAATTATGAACAGGCAAGATGGGGGTGGGGTTGTATAAAATGAATTTTACATGTGAAATCTATGAACTAATCATGTTTTGGTACTTGTTGTCTAGCAGATACCAGTGAGAATTGAGTGTGGATAATGCAATTTAGTGAGACACTTAGAATCATATAGGCCTTTCAGCGTGATTTATTTTTGTGGAAAAAATGTGCTGGACTGGGCGGCGATCATATTTTGTACCGCTCTGCGGTACATCTAGTTAAATTGTGCTCTCAATTTAATTTTTGTAAAATGAGCGCTCGATTTAGTGAAATGTGCTCATGACTTAGTAAATCGTGTGCATGATATAGCAAAATGTGCAAACGATTTACTAAATTGAGCGCACAATCTAATAAAATGAGTCCAAAATGTAATACAATGAGACCACTATGTAGCAAAATGAGCACACATTATATTAAACTGTGCACACAATCTTGTAAAATGAGACCACAGTTTAGTAAAATGAGAGCACAATTCTAAAATGAGTGCACATTATCTCGATATACGAAAATATCTTGCAAAAACACCTCCTGGGCTAGTTTTGTGTGTGTGAGTGTATGGCTATGGCTGGACAATTGGACCCACATGTTTGGTTTTTTTTCTTTTGTCTCGACAGAAGAAAATATATCTGACTTGATGCCAGCTCATCATTTCTAAATATTTAGTTTGATGAGAGAGCATCTATTTACGAACAAGACTGGGCGATAAGAGGACACAATGACTGTTGCCAGCGGGCTCTGTTACTTCATCCCAGGTCCAGAAAGTAAAAGTCCTGCCATATATTCTTTCTACCTGTGCACTTAACACAGGTGATATAATTACCGGTAATTATCTGATCTACCTGGCTGCTAATTAGGATAAGCAGGTTTACTAAATGGTTGGATCAAATACTTGGCAGGACTTTCACTTTCTGAACCCGGGATGTCCGCCTCTGTACTTCACAATAGCAGCCGGATCTCCTCGGCAGAACACTTCCCATGGAGAGGGGTCACGTGTGGTCAAGGCCAAGGGTGCGCCGGATCAGTGGACTTCCAGGCCTATCCCCTCCCACACACACACACATACACAAACACACACACACACATAAATGCACACACACACATGCATACACACACACACACAAGCTCGCACACACACACGTACACATGCACACACACACACACACACACACATTCACAGCCCTCCATTGTCACACTCCCAACACCCCTCCACATCCCTACTTGCTTTCCCATGAGTGACCACTGCATGGAGTAGACATGTGATGTGTAACAGTTTGTTTGTTTGTTTGTTTGTTTGCTTGCTTACTTGTTTGTTTGTAGGCATACCATTTCATTTGCTTTCTAAGTCCCTGATCAAATTTTCTGACACTCCCCCTCCCACCCCCACCCCCTCCTCTTTTTGAAGGTTCCATTGGAACCGTTCTTTTCCAGCCAATCAAAGTTGTGCTCTGAGACCGTGCTGGCAGCTGGCAATGTTTGCGTGTCACACATCCACTGATTTGCCAGGACTTTCCACAGTGTATTACTGTATCTCCGACTGCACAACGAACAACACTTCCCTCAACCGTGTGATGAGAAGATGATCTCATCTGAGTGTTTCAACACAGGGCCTTTCATATGCCATTATAAGGCACCTATTTCACAACTAATGGTGTCAGGGGCGTGTGGGAGGGCCCAGAAAGCCAGAATGTACAGTAATAGTCGTCATGTTTGACATTATCATATGGTGAAAGCAGCCAAGGATTCATGTACCTGTTAATAAGAGTGGGGGTGGAGTGGGAGGTATAGTAGGAGCAAGATTGTGTGCAAGAAGTTGTGGTTGGCCCCCGTGCAGATTTATCAGGTTTCACAATCAATGACAAATACTGCAAAACCCATAAAGAACTTATATGTCCCTATACACACGGCAAGCATTTATCAAGATTATTATCCAAACTGCCTGAATACTCTGAAGAGTCTTCCTCATTTGAGTAGGAGGGATGCCAGAGATTTAATAATGCATTGCAGAGGGCTGGGGCTGCATTTTGTCACCCGTACGGAGACAGCCAGAGAAGTCATGGGGAGTGTTTGGTGCAGAATGAGCCTGTGAGCAGCATGCACTAAATAAAATATTTGCCTGGCATAGGGTGTAAGAGTGTGCCAAGGCAGTGTGTGTTCTTAAGAGTGGCTCGTGACCAGACCATCAGGGTGTTGGAGACTTCGCCAGTTAGAAGCTTGAACTGTTATTTGTTCTGCTCTTTAACACATCCAAATTCACCACTGGAGACCAATTTAGACCCATACTGCACTCCCTCTCTGCTAAAGAATCCTACTCTCTCTTCCTCTGTCTCTCTCTCTTCCTCTCTCTCTCCCTGTCTCTCTCTGTCTCTCTCTCTCTTTCTCTCTCATTCTGTCATCCACAGTGTCCCTCTTTTTCTCGCCCTCAGTCTCCCTCTTCTCTCCTTTCTCCCTCACACACACACACACACACACACATACACACACACACACACACACACACACACACACAGACACGCACGCACACACACCCTCTTCCATCACTCTCCACCAGTGGTCATTACTGTTGATACATTCACACTGTGTGTGTTGGCAGGCTCAGGTTGTGCCGTGTTTTTGCGCGCAGCCTTGTCATCACCTCCTTCATCCTTTCTGCGGGGAATAATGCGAACACCTCATCTGTGCCAGCCGCCAGTAAGCAAACACTCAGCATCCACCGCAGGCCTTCATCAATCAGAAGATATACAGTACACACTTCAGGAAGAGAGGGAGGGCGAGAGGACCAACTAACTGGGAGCTTTGAGAAACTGAGCCTCAAAGTCTTCTCCAGCGTCTGAGATGGCAGCTGAATCAATAGGGCATCTAGTCCAGATTTGGCCCAGGTGAGGCTCTGAACTGGCCCGGGTTAGGTGGATCTGGCCCTGATGAACTGGATTAGACAAATATAGACCTGATCTGGCTTTGATTGGGACTGGATTGTTTGTGGATTCAGCTGCTCCCCAGGAACGCATCCCACAAGCCCACACGCAGTCCTGCCTCAGGGTGAGAGATATTTAATTTGGGAATAAACTGTGTCCCTGATTTGGAGAGCACTGACGCCAGTGTTCTCCACACAACAGCGCCCGGCAAAAGCAGGGATTTGAATAAACAGTTATTTAGCCGCGGCTTTCCTTCGGCTGTTGACTGAATACAGGCACGTTTTATTTTGTCTGAGTGCTCCCTCGCCGCACAGGCTGCCTGCAGAGATGACATTTTGGGTTTGAGTGCTAGCAGAAGCTACTTTTCTAAATGTCTGTGGATGGGCAGGAACAAAACACTCATCAGAAAGCTGTTGACTCTTTTCCCAGGAGCATTCCCAGCATCAGTAACTGACAATAAGATGGTCTCAACTGGTCTCAGATGCACAACAGTGTCAACCCTCACTATCATATTGGTTTCTCTGACCTTTAAGCTTGCTTGTTCCCAGGAAAAAGTTCTCACTGCTCTTCTCTCTCTAGTGTTATGGAGCCAGACTTGTATATTACAGAATATATCTGGACACAACCATGTAGAAATGTGCTTCCAAAACCATGCCAAACCAGCCCACGTCCATGCTAAGTCTGACCTCACAGTGCCATCTCAGGTGTGCTCTCGTCTCAGGGTGCACTCTCATCATGCAGTGATGATATTGCATGTGACGCTGAGACAACACTCCCTCAGACCCCCGCTCCGGCCCAGCCCCAGCATAACACATATTCTGTGGGTATGACCATGAGGCAGCTTCTTGCCTGGTCCACTTCAGTTCCCATAAAGCTCAACAGACGCTGTGATTTTGACCTGATTTTAGCCCCGATTCCGTCGGACCACACAAACTTTAGAATGGGGTTGAATACCCACAGGACTTGTTGTGCAGTTTGAGCAGACTCACTACTCCCGAGTAAAAGATGTAACAATCAACGTCCCAACACTGGTCAGGTCAGATTGGCTTTCTGGCATGTCCGAAATTTTTGTTTACTGTGTTACTGCATACCTGCCAACATTTAGCTTTCCAAAAATGGGAGATTGTTTTTCGGGGAAGGTGGGGGGGGGTTGTTAATGTTAGCACAGAATCAGTGTTTGCATATTTAACTTGTTTCATACACTCTTTGCAACACTGCATTTCGGTCGTTGATTTTACCTTACCAAAACAGATACGCATGCCAGTTATGTATCCAACACCTCCAAAACTCTAAACCTGCTGTCAGATTATGTTCCGAGGGCACAAGTTTCCTATTGTGTATCAACAACACTCAATAACAGTTTATGTGATGTGTTAATCACAAAATGTTCTTTCCTAACAATTTACAGCTACAGTAGTTGTTAAGTAGGCTATTCAACTAGCCCGCTTGCTTGCAAGACTCGCTTCCTTATTTGGGTTTTGGGTTGGGTTTTATGACAAAAAGTTTTAAATTGAAAGTAAGTGATTGTGTATGTGTAGTTTGTATAATTTCATACACAATCTGGCAAATTACGAGAGTTTTCCCGGAGAAATAACAAAACGGGAGGGCGCCGGGAGATGACCTTGAAATATGGGAGAAACCCGGGAAAAACGGGAGAGTTTCAACTGTGCAGAGTGACCACAGCATTCAATGCGACCGATTGAGATGTCTATAAAAACATAAAAAGCTCTGTCATCGCTGCAGAGTATACTGTATTTATTGTTTTTGCCGTTTACAGTACATGTGCAGTTAGGTTTATAGGCCTACAGTATATTCCACTCCCAGCTGCTGTGTTTCACTTGCCCCATTTCTGTGTCACTACAGATTTCACAGCTCTGTTCACAAACACAGGATGCTCAAAGTAATGGATGTTGATGCACAGTTTATGGAGGTAATTTATACTTTGCTTGTGTTTGGGGGACCGAAACACAGAATCACAGTTTGTCTTACTTTCTGCCTTCTCACGAAAATCTATGTTTGTCTTGGAAAGTGACAGTTTCAAGAACCATAGCTAAATTCTTAATTAGAAAGAATTACAAATACAATTTCCTGTAATTGTTAGGTAATGGTAAAAAAGTAAAGTAAAAAGGTAAAGTCATAAAGACTTACTTTGTGTTTTATCAGGTTTGTGGAGGAGAGTGTGTACATCTTGAGACACCAGATACAGCTTGAACAGAAACAGCCTGCCTCCTTTGATGTTCGCCCTTCATATTGGGTTTCTTTGCATTCTATAGGTGCTGACTATATTTCTCATTGGATGTTGTGAGTTAGCAATCATCTATAAATTCAATCAGCAGTCACAAAACTCAGTGAAGGAAAAAAAAGCAATACCCTGACATCAATTCTCCCCACCTCCTGAGTGCGAATAGACAGAACTGTCAACAAACAGTACATCATTTAGCCACCATTACCCTGTGCTCTCCATCCAGTCTAACTTGGCCTCCCTCCACTCAAGGTGACTCATCGTGACAAAAACAATCCGTGTGACTGGCCACGGTCGCCATCCCACGTATCTGCTTCCATTTGACAATAGCCAGTTGAACGAGTAGAGCCGTGTCACAGGTCAAGCAATTTACAACGGAGAGCTGTCGCTCTCTCCCTATGCTTCCTGATTCATTAGCCCCTATGTCATATGATGCTAGTCACTTCGCCACTGACCGCTGACCTCTAACTGCTGTTTTATTTTAGATCATCCTGTTTTTCTCGCACTTATCGCTTGGTTTCTGTGTTGTGGTTTCTCAACTGTTTACCCTCCTCTTCCTGAAGCACAAGACTGTGATTATCCATGACTCTTTTTTCCCGCCTGTGTTTAAATCCGTTCTGCCTTCCCTGGTCTACTGCTGCCTTCATTAAAATTTGAGTTGCAGAGAGAGAGAGAGAGAGAGAGAGAGAGAGAGAGAGAGAGAGAGAATGGGAACAGAGTGCAAAGGGCAGAAAGGGGACTTGGTAGCCCGCCCCTCATTTCCTTTGCAGTTCTCTGTCTTGCGCTCTTGCGAGTCCACCCTCAGGAAAGTGAAATTACTCAACTGGAGAGATAGGAAGACAGAAAGAGAAAGAGAGAAAGAGAGGCTTAAAGCAGTGCTTCAGGAGCGCGCCCATGAGATGCTCATGAGAGAGGAGACTGGTAGAACAAGAACTGGTGCTTAAAGTAGCTTGAGAGAGAGTGGTCTCAGAGAGAAGCCTAAAGCTACCTCATATATTCTTCATTTGAATATCTAAAACTTGAGGCACAGTTAAAAATAGCCATGGAAATTTGTCACATACCTTTTGATGATTTCAAATGTTAGCTTGCTAGTTACATGGCATATCATAGTTGAAAAAAGTGTGGCTAAAAAAAAAAAACGTTGAACTATTTTTAACTTGGTGACACAATTTTTGCTAGTCTTTTAGCCTACCTTGTCGCATCGTTCTATAGAGAAACCATTATAATTGAGTGGCTGGAGGTTAACAAGTGTCTCAGTGTGAATGGCCCTCAGAGTAGAGCTTCTGGAGGGCACCCATGTGAAGCCCACCAGAGATCAAACCAGCGAGGCACAGCCGTGGAGGAGGAGGGAGGCCTGAACTCGCCTATGGGAAGATTGTGCTTGAGTTTTAAATCCGCACTTCAGCAAAGAGGCCACATGAAGCTCACCGGAGATTAAACTGTTTGAGCGGGAGCTGCTTGATTACCCACCACACCGAAATACCAAACCCAGTCACACAAAAGCTAATTGAATGTGTTGTTCTCTCTTTTCACATTGATAGCACAGCTGATTGGTAAGGTAATTGAACTGGGAAAACAAAATTTGGCTAGGGAATTTAGCAACATGCTTCAGTTGAAGTGGAGAACGGGGCAGACATCAACACTAATTGAAAGTGGAACCTTAATAAGACATGGTTTAGTTTCGACTTCTGTAGACATCGAGTAGACTTATTTACATGTGCTTGCATTTATTACCTCATTGAAATTCTGTGTTTGTTTATTCAGCTCATTAGCAACAATACACATGCTGAACACAATTGTGGCCTGTTGTTAAGATAGAACATATGTTATTTTTCCCTAATCAAATTGTACTTCTCCAGGAGAATGGTGCTGTGTTGAATAAGGGTTAATTTCCACTTAACTCTGTTCAAGATTGCCACCATCTACTGTATCATGTATGCAATATATGATGTGTCTATGTTATGTGCAGTTATTGAGAAGTGTGGCTCTATGTCACAAGGGATTTCAAAACCAGAGGCAATTGTATTTCCACTTTGTTATTTGTTTACTGAATTGCACCCCTATAATTGAAACATTTATTTTAAGTTTTAAATAAATACCTGTGGCATGTATTTACACGGCACGGTTCTCAAATTAACAGTTGAGGTTGTCCTCAACATAATATCTCTTATCACTGTGTGGAGGCTCACTATAAAAATACATCCTCTGCATTGCCAGGGAACATTCTTATGGAAATGAATAGAGCCCCCATGCTGGGATCTCCCCAAGTTTCCCCTACGAGCGTCCACTGCCTCAGAAAACCAAAGAGATCTTAGGGTCTAGAGTTTCTCATGCATTGAGCCGGGGACCCCCCGAGTACACCCCAGCACCTCGCTACTGGCACAGAGCCACATCTGGCCACTGGAGGATACGGGAAATGTCTGTGAAGTTATAAATAGGGCGCTCGCTGCAGACAATAGTAGCCCTTTCGTTATGCTAGCCAGTTTCCCTTTGCAGGCTGTCCTCTCCGCTGTTCTCTACATTGGCTGAATGTAAATATGTAAACAAACAAGCAGTGAACTAGCTCGGCTGCATCCGTGTCCTCAACTGCTGTAACACTGCCACTCATTATAGCGTCTCTCTGTCTGACCCACTAGAGCAGCAGCATGAACCTGGTCACACTCTGCCTGTCAATCATGATGCATCAGCTCTATATTATGAGCTATACCTCTCTCTGCAAGGGTTTCTGAACATCACTAATTCTCACCAATTAAAGTAAAAAAAGGTTGTTTTTTGTTTTGTTTTTTTGCACAGTGTTTTAGTGAGAGAGAAAAAACACATTTTAATGTTAGCAAAATAACAAAACAAAAAAACATTCAGTGTTGCCTTTTTATGTCATGCTGTTTTCATTTTGATATTCAGCAGGGTACTGATAAAACTTTCCTACTTTCCTTTTTGCTGTTCATTCTCACAGACTTTGTGGCACGTTTTTCCTCTCAAATTTCTCTGGGGTAAGGACGTGGACACCCCCCCTCTTTTGTTGTTATTCCAACAGCATACTCAACTGAGTCGAATGGCTCTTTTAGTTCAAAGTGAAACAATTACACAAGTAAATCAAATTCAGAGCTCATAACTATGTGACAGTCATTTAATGTCCAATTTTACAGTCCATTTATTCAATCATATTTTTAAACGAATTTGGATTGAATCTAATGATCGAGACGGGAAATTTCCCCATGGCCATAGCTAACTAAAGCATTATATGTAATGAGGTCGATCATCTTACTCAGATTGGAGATGGGAAATTCTCAATAAAGTGTGTGCCTCCATCATCCTTATTAGTAACACCCTGATTTAAAGCAGAGTTGAACTGACCAGAATGCTAACTACCTATTCAATTTCAAATCAATTAAATGCAAAGGCAGGACGTGGGAGGGGTTTATGTAGCGCAGCATCGCTGACCCCCTACCTATTAGTTTCCCCAGAGGTGAAAGAAAGGCTTTTTTTTTTTGGGGGGGGGGGGGTACCTTTCAGGACCAAGGACAGCAGTGAGTGGGGATCCCGCTGAGACCCCAGTTAACTTGCGGGCCTCTTTGATCTTCACGCAGACGCTATCAGTAGTATTTACATGTTGCTGTGACTAATTATACTCCTGCTGTCGTCATAATTACCTGAAACTTTTGGGGTGCGGTTAAATGCCTCCGATTGCACCATTGCACAGCATGAACACAATTGTCTCAGTTACCATGCATTTTAGTCAGTATGTTCTGTTTTGTTTCGCTGAATGACAGTTTATATGTACATTACTAAGTCGTGTTTAGTTTTAAGGGTTTACTATATTTCAAGTATATCATCATAAATTCACAAATGTGACATTCATCAACAGATTGCACTCCAGACCCTTCAGTCATTTGGAGAAAACGTATAAATGAATAATAATAAATCTTTTTACAACAATTTTTAAATTACTTTATCAAATATGCACTGCACATAAAATGTAAATAAGCCACACATAAAATCTCTAGCTCTGGTCTTATCACAGTCTATGTATACACTTACATTTATTCGCATTTCCCATGAAATATTTTATACAGATCTAGATACATTTGAACTTGTGAAAAAGAGTTTATGTGCGTTTCTTACTTATACATATTATCTTCTTAAAGGCTTTCCGAAAATCTCTATTGAAAACAGTGTATATAATAGGGTTTACTGAACTATTGCAGTAACCTATCCAAAAGAATGCGTCAAACAAGGCTCCGGGAATGGTGCATTTCTCCCTGCAAATAGCATGGAGACTGTAGGTGAAGAAGAAGGGAAACCAGCAGAGAACAAACACTCCCATCACCACAGCGAGCACAAACGTGAAACGCTTCTCTCGCATTTGCGCCACTTTAGTTTTGGATGCGGACTGTCTGTTGTTTGGCTCTTGGAACAACTGTGAGGTGCGGTTGGAAGCCCATGAGATGCGGCAGGTCTGTTTAGGGCAGCAATCTGATCCCTCCACCTTCCTTCGCTTGGAGAAACGGGAGTTCTTGGGTTTGTTGTCCGACGTACAACTCTCCTCCAGATCGATGTCGTCCAACTCCTCTTGGTGTTGATTACTTCCCGAGCTGTGGCTACTGGGGCTCTCCACTTCGAACTTATCCTTTCGGACGAAACATGTCTCCGACTGTGAGGGGTTCCTCTCCAGGCCGTTTCTAGCGACAAACACAGTGGAGGAGCGCTGTTTGGCCACGCGGTATATTTTACAGTACACTGTAATCATAATGAACCCAGGGGCGAAAAAAGAGACGAGGCACGAGGAGAGAATGTACCACGTCTCGTCATTAATCAGGCACTCATTCTCGTCGTGCTTGGTCATGATTAGAGGCGGGAAGGAAATGACAGCTGATATAACCCACACTATTGCTATCATGGACTTGATGCGCTTCGGAGTCCTCTTTAGGTTGTAGCTCACCGCTTTTGTCACCGACCAGTACCTGTCCAGACTGATGGCGCACAGGTGAACGATGGATGAGGTGCAGAACAGAACGTCTAAGGCCAGATAAAAAGCGCACCATGTGCTCCCAAAGTACCAGTATCCCATGATCTCGTTGGCTAAAGAGAATGGGATCACTAGCGTGGCCACGAGGATGTCCGCCGAGGCTAGAGACACCAGGAAAAGGTTTTGTGGCGCACGGAGCGCTCGACTGGTTAAAACTGCCACTATAACCAGAACGTTACCCACAATCGTGACAAAAATTATGACAGTGACGACGACGATGATAGACGCCGCTGCCACCACCGTATGAGGAAAAGGTCTCGCTGTTTTTGTAACATTGCCATCCTCGGTAGAGTTATAGTCAACTGTTGTCAGTTGTGTCAAATCCATTTTGAACTCATTCTCTCTCAATCGCCGCTGCCCAACAGTTCAACTCTGCCATGCGTTCATAACAGTGGCAGTAAGTTAGGTCGTCTCCTCAGCATATTGGAATAACGCACACCATTTGAACAGCCATGACAACATAGTGCCCTTCTGGTGCGCACTGAACACCAGTCTCACACGCATTTGTCTGCTTCCCTGCGCAATGAGCGCTTCCCATACACTGAAATAGTTCAGAGCAGGAAAAAAGCTTGCAACCTCACCTAAAACTTTATCCACTGTGATACAGCTCCCTTCGGTTAAAATGTATTCCGTTCGTTTTTAGTCCCAGTTCTCAGCATGCAGCTCTATCTCGTATTGGAAAGAAGCGCGTTGTTTGTGCTCGTCGAACTCTGTTCCATACTGGCCGCACAGTGGAAAGGAATGAAGGAATGTATTTGCGAGCAGGAGAGAGGCGAATTACATCATTCCTTAGACCAACCCATCCCTGAACTTAGACGGAGGTGCATAGAATGTTGGAGTTGGTATGGGAAGGTGGTCTCTTTGTTTGACAGACATATGTTTGGCTTTATCCATAATGAGTTTATCATATTACGTTAATGCATCGTAGTACACACCAAATATTATCTTAATTTTGAAGTGCATGTCTCTCCAGTTCTTCCACTGATATAGATGCAAACAGATGCATGTACTTAAATTAATAATGTTGAAATTAAATATTGGTTGTAATTATTGTAGGTGTACAGCATACTGCAACCATTTAAATGCCAGGCGACAGTTGAAATAATACATTGCTTAGATCTCATTCTGCTGTTTGCAAAAGAGAAGCTCTCAGCCAGCCTGGAGTGTTCCAAATGCTATTGTTAGTTACATGGCCCTCTTTTAAGCTGACAGCCGAAACAGGATGTGTCAAACAACAGTTGCCTCCAACCAGTCTCTACGATCTCTCCTGTTTGCCAGGATGGCGCTGGTTTACCTCAGAGGATGTTAATCGTGTTGCTGCTCAGAGCCCACACACATTCTCTTCCTGTACAATGGCATTTCTACTAAACTTCAAAGAGGACTGGTGGTTTGCCTCATTTACCAATCCCAAGCTTCTATGGACTATGTAAAAGAAAAAAATATGTAAATGCTGCACTGTTTGGGGGGGCAGCGGTAGCCCTGAGGATTTGTTATGTAACTCAGCTAGGTAATTTTGTGGGGAGAAGAAAAACAGTTCATGTACCAGATGAGCAAAGCTGTGGCACACAGGGTCAATGTGAAAGTGCAGGCTGATTACACACACCTGCAGAAAATCCATTTCTGCTCCACAGATGTGTGACATCAGCCTGAATTCAGCAGACGACTGGTGTGCGTGTGTGTGTGTGTGGGGGCAGTGTGCTCAATTTACAGACGCAAACAGTACAATTATCAGTACCACTTTAAAGTTTTTAGATGGCCTTTGTTTGTGGCTGTGTCAGTGCTTGTACAGTGCAGTGTGTGTGTGTGTGCGTGTGTGTGTGTGTGTGTGTGTGTGTGTGTGTGTGTGTGTGTGTGTGTGTGCATGTGTTTCGACTGGAGCGGCAAAAGGTTCGGGCAATTAGAGGGTCTTCACTCTCCCCTAGCCTACTGTATCTCTCTCTTTCTCTCTTTCTCTCTCTTGGAGACTCAGACACCCCGCCTGGGCCTGGAGTTCATGACAGTATCAGGGCTTGTTTTAGTTGAGACTCTGACCAAAGGCCAGCTGTCAGGAAGAGAAACACTGAGTGGGAAAACAGCAGGTCCAGCGCTACAGGGCACTTCCTGCTCTGCGTGTCTAGTTTTTGAAACCTTCATCAAGTGGCATATGCCTTTTATCAGCCATGTTTTTGATCTCTCAGAGGATAGTTAGTTATGTACAGTAGCTACTGCTAGTCACTAATTAGAATTGCAGAGATGTTATGACTCTGATATAGAATATTGATTGCAAACTAGCCTTAGAGTATTCAAAATACAAGACTAAAATCAATGTATACAACAAACACAATAAACAAGACTGAGATTACAGAGCAAAAACATCAAAACAAACAGTCTGCTCTCTTCAACTGGCCTTTTATAACCGTATCTCCATAGTACCAATTGAGTGCTTTGTATTTCTTCTTGGAGACTAGCATAAAGACGTGTGAGCCTGGTAAACATGTTGCTATCTCCCCAACATTCACTCTCCTCCCAATGATTTCATGGAATCAGCACCCTCCAAACAATACTCTGCTTCCTGTAGGCAGAAACCACTACCTGTTGCCGTTGCATAACCTTAAGTAATGACTCTTTGAAAGGGCGTCTCATAGAGAAGGTGTAGTCTCCTAATGATTAAAAATAGCCAAGTTTTTTGCCCGCCTAACTTGCCTGATATTTCCACTATAGACTTTGTTATAGTTTTGTTCAGACTGGACTCTAACACAATACACCAGCAATGTCAACCCTATTTATATCAAAGCAGCTTAAAGATGCCGTTAGTGATCGGTTTAACTACATCCCTCCATTGTGAACTCCTGAATTAAAGTGCTAATTGGTTAGGGCTCAGTCTGAGACTCCCATTTACTGAAAAAGGATTGAATAAAAACAAGCACTGAGAAGCTCTGAAAAGACTGCTGCAGGACTGAGAGGGGAAATTGACAAAAACATGTATGTGACCTTTTATACATCAAAACTGATATATTTCATTCCAACAGAGGTATGAATTTTTACCTCGAATGATTCATTCACAGCAAAAAGCGGTCCGGCAGGTGGTTATTGATCGAGTGTCTTAGAATGTGTCAGTTTGTTCAGATTAATTTGCTCTGTGGCAGTGGTGGAAATCACATCTTTATCTGAAGCATGTGAGCTGTCCAAGCAGTCCAAGGCTAGATCGCCTTCCTTTGAGTCCACAGTTCCGCCATTAGCAAGCTTGACCTCTCCGCACATGTCTGGCGGTTATTTGATGTCAGCTGCCGAGGTAATTAGCACCCTGCACCAACGTGAACCTGCCTGCCCGTAACATCTCTACACGCCCACGTAGTCAAGCTGCACTGGTCCAAAACAGAGCCCAGTAAACCCCCTCTGTGTGTGTGTGTGTGAGTGTGTGTGTGTGTATGTGTGTGTGTGTGTGTGTGAGAGAGAGAGAGAGTGTGTGTGTGTGAGAGAGAGAGAGTGTGTGTGTGTGTGTGTGTGTGTGTGTGTGTGTGTGTGTGTGTGCCTGTATTCTCCTTGTATCTTGTTGTGTGTGTATGTGCAAAAGTGTGTTTGAGTAAAAAGAGTGAATGTTTGTGTGTGCGCACACACACTCTCCTGCCTTGTTGAAACACACGGTTCCTTATTAGCTGAAGCAGCGGGCCTCAGACTGGTGAGGAATTTGTGCTGGCCAGGGCCGGAGGCCTGAGGCCGAGTCGTATGAGTCGGCACACTGATGTGAACATGAATTGAGAGCCAGTGCCAGATACAAGGTAGGAGAGAGTGAGAGAGGGGGAGAGAGGGAGAAAGAGAGATAGAGAGATAGAAAGAGGGAGAGAGAAGGAGGGAGAGAGGGAGAGATAGAGAGAGAGGTGGAGGAAGGGAGAGAGAGGTGTTTTTTGTCCCAGGACAATGTGGTTCTGATAAGAAAAAATATGGCTGTTGTGTATCAGGCGTTGGTCACATGTGTAGTGTAGGCATTTCTAAGAGTGTTACCACTGTCAGGAATCCAAAAGGTCTGAAAAATGTTTTCTGAAATCTTTCCAGTGTGTGTGTGTGTGTGTGTGTGTGCGTGTGTGTGTGTGTTTGTTAGTTAGTAGTGCATGTTAGTTTATATAAATGTGTGTGTGTGTGTGTTTGTATGAGTATTTCACAGGGTAATGCCCTTCACACCCTTTTCCTGTTCCTTCAACAACTGACGCCATGGTGGGAAAGCAGCTCCTACTCCTGCTCATATTTTATATGCAAGCGACTCTGTGCCATCAAACTTTAACGCCTACAAGACATGGAGGAGTCCTTTTTATAAATCCTCTCTGAAGATCACCGCTAGGATGTGAACCACCAGAAGTGTGAAGTATGTGTGAGAAAGATGCTAATTTGAGCTAATAGCCAATTACTAGACAAACATTCCAAAGGAAATAAAAGCATGTAAAATTGAAATGATTAGAGTGGGGACAGAAGCCCATGATAGTATGTTGTCTTTTTTGTCATATACAGGAGAGTCAGTCCCCATATTCCTGACCATCTGGTAGAGTAATGTATTCATATTCAAAAGCTGTGCTGCTGGGGAGGTAGACCTCTGAGTCTTGTGTACTCATTTGTGTCTATGTGGCACCTCCAGTTTGCCTTGAATTGTTTATGTCGATCCTAAAATTATGATCCAATCCCCTGATGATGTGTAACCTTGAGAGACAGGAGGTAGCTGAAATTGAAATAAGCAAAAGTAAGAAAAGAAAGAAAGTTAGAAGTCTGTGTGTGTGTTTGTGAGTGTGTGTGTATTTGTGTGTTAATGTCTGTGTGTGTGTGTGTGTGTGTGTGTGTGTGTGTGTGTGTGTGTGTGAGAGAGAGAGAGAGAGGGGGGGGGTTGTGCGAGTGTGTCTTCCAACCATGATGTTCTGAATTATTAATAGGTATGACCCCTAAGGAGGCGTGCACCTCTTAGGTGTCATGCTTGTCGTCTGAAACACTCAATGCATAGTGCAGTGCAGATCACATGGGAAGGCTCACTAGAGTTCTGTTTACACAGCCAATTTCTACGCTATGATGTTTCAGACAACACAAAATGATTCATGAAGAACCAATTGCAAATGTAACAGATTTCATTCTTCAAGGCCCACTTCCGAATCAGACACAACACAACCCCTTGGCTCTTGCTTTATTCACATGTGCAATGGCAGAAAGTCATTGCTGTGGAGTGGGCTAAAACTACATGGTCACGGACTGGAATAATTGTGAAACACTCCTGAAATCATTGGAGTAAAATGTGTTCAAATAAGGGGGTAAATTAGCCTTTCATTCTGTAGGATCCCAAATATAGGATCACTTTGCAAACAAAACGGTAAGATAAGCACTAAGAAATGATTTCAGAGCTATGAATCTAAGAGCAGTCAGTTTTAACATTCATTAATTAGTGCTTCTAAACTAAAAACCCTCCCTCCGTTTTGTGTTTCTATCTAAGGCACAGAAATAGAGATTGTATTAATTATCTTTCCCAATCACAGAACAATATGGCTTCATCAGATGGAAATCTCGTTGAAAAATTACCTGGAGTAGCGTGTGAAAAACAATGGCTCACTTCTAATGTGGTTTATTATTATTGACAAGAACATGCTTCAGTGAGCAGATGCTGGACTTTTATTGATTAAAGCATTTCATGCCTGAACACAGCAGATGAAACAGGTGCTGTTGAGTTGTGCAATAGAACAGTTTTTCTCTGCATTAAGATCTAACATGCAATCTAGTCCCAAGATTAATTTAAAATCCATTACTTTTTTTGTTGGACAAATGGAAAGGTTCCACATGATTTCAAATGAATTTGTGCTCATTTCAAAAATCATCCAAATGAGAAGCAACAACGACCCCTTTGATTTCCCATGGGTCCCCAGAGAGCTTAAGGAATATCGCGTTTTTGTGCTTTTGTTTGAATGCCTGAAAGCTTGAATCGTCCTCCCTGTGACTCGCAGCCTCAGACATTCTTCTAATGGACATTGTTACATATACCTTATTTGTTAGATAGGTGAGCCAAACCTAAGGCACATACGTTGGAATTTCTCCTCTAACATAAACACTGTCTTTACATAGTCCATCAGCACAGGTTTAGGAGGAGACACAAGACTGCAAACTGTATCAAGAGAATGCAGAGTGTTTAAACAGGAATGCTCGTAAAGTCTAACAACTGGCTCTGACAGTCACTGGTATGTTAAGACAAAGAAACTCTATCTAGTTGTTAATGGACTCATGTCTGTAACCACTCTCCATGGTAATGTGTGCAGATTCTTGTGGTCACATTCATAAAAACTGCCTTGCTCCATTGTTTTGTAAATAGACAATGTCTGCAGGAAGATAACCTAAGTGGGTAACACTTTATTTTAATGTGTCGCTGTTACAGTGTACCTACCTAATTAGGTACAGTGGTACAACCTGTGTAACAACATGCACTATCAGGTACTATCATTGTACTTGCATTATGTATTTGTGGGTACCTACATATAGTTGTTACATTGTAATACTGAGTGCTTTTACAAAACTTTGCCAATTTGCCTACATTTTCATCAGAGGCAAAGAGCTGACCTGAGACCTGCTGGATGGGGTAAATCTGGTCATGATAGATTTGATATACAAACCATTCTTAGCTCCAGTCAAGGCCTCATTGTCTTCAGTGTACATGTAACAGCTGTGCTGCTACAACCTTGTTACTCTTTGATACAGTGGAATAAACCTATGAAGTGTACCAGTTAAATACTTACAATTACATATTACATGTATGTTGTGTCATTGGTGTCTTGGAACATGTCTGCCATTACCCTACATACTGTAGTACATGTATTAACTGTGTTGGTACACATTTATTACTCTTTTGATACAGTGGAATAAACCCATTAAAATAAAGTGTACCAGTTAAGTACTTACATGTACATATTATATACATCCTGTCAATGATGTCATGCATCCTGTAATTGATGTGTTGAAACGTGTCTGCTGTTACACCACACAGTACATGTGAATTAGTAGACCCGTTCCAAGACATCGAAGACACAACATACATGTCATATGTACATAAGTAATTAACTGGCACACTTAAATAGGTTTATTCCACTGTATCAAAGAGTAACAAGGTTGTAGCAGCACAGCTGTTGCAGTACATGTACACTGAAGACAATGAGGCCTTGACTGGAGCTAAGAATGGTTTGTATATCAAATCTATCATGACCAGATTTACCCCATCCAGCAGGTCAGCTCCCCTTACCCCGTCTCAGGTCAGCTCTTTGCCGCTGATGAAAATGTAGGCAAATTGTCAAAGTTTTGTAAAAGCACTCAGTATTACAATGTAACAACTATATGTAGGTACCCACAAATACATAATGCAAGTACAATGATAGTACCTGATAGTACATGTTGTGACACAGGTTGTACCACTGTACCTAATTAGGTAGGTACACTGTAACAGTGACACATTAAAATAAAGTGTTACCTAATGTATTGGAATTCTTTTTGCCATATGATATTGTTTCGTTTATCCTCTGATCAGTAAAACAACCACAATAACAACAAACTACAGTATGTAAATTCCATTCAGTAGCCAAGGTAACAGCACAACAATTGTATCATTCAGTTAGTTTGTTTCATATCAAATTTGCAAATGCATTGCTTTCTGAATACTGTAGGTAGCTTTGGTTGCTTAGAACTCAGGAGAAAACATATTCAGGCTGTAAGGCAACAATTAGTTTAAGTATAATCAAACATGACCTCTAAAACTACAAAACTGACTAAATTCACACTTCTCACACCGTTAGGACTATTAGTTTTGAATATCACCTTGCACACACTGAAGGATACAGAAAAAACACGGTGCCACAAGGGTTTTCAGTATCAGGTTGCATCTCTGCCAAGGATTCATTAAAGCATTCATCCAGCGTTTGACATTGGCAGGCACCCTATTTTTCTAGTATCAGAGCGCAATGCATTTAATTGAGCAGTTTATTATCACAGAAAACACGGTGAATAATTATCCTTGGACAAGTGTTTACTTTGGCCCTCATGATTAATGAATTCTTTCTGTTTTCAGAATTTTTGTGCATCACTGTTTGATTAATTTTACCCTGTCTTACATTTCTGGAGTAAAAATATTCATGCTATTTCAGGAGCAAAAAAAATATACAAAACCCACAAACCATCATATGAAAGAAATGTACAGTACGTGTGTGTGTGTGTGCCTGATACATGCGTGTGATGAGTGTGTGTGTGTGTGTGTGTGTGTGTGTGTGTGTGTTTGTCTGGCTAATTTGCTCTTAGTGCACGTGCAGTGAACATAACAGTAAACAGTCCGTCTGAACGACAGAAATGCAGTTTCTCAAAAGTTCAGAATTGTTCCAAGACTTTTATTTAAATGAAAGTTCAGAACTGTTCCAAGACTTTCAGTATAGCTTTAAATGAAAGTTCAGAACTGTTCCAAGACTTTCAGCAAAAAATATAAACATATTTCCCCTATCCTAGCATCTCTACACTGGCTGCCTGTTAAAAGTCGCATTGACCTGAATATATTAAAGATCTCCTAGTCCCATATAACCCACCTAGGCCACTATGATCACAGAATACTGGACTTTTTGTAATCCCAAGAATCTCAAAAAGTACAGTAGGAGGCAGAGCTTTCTGCTACCGCACACCCCTCCTCTGGAATAATCTCCCTCCCTCAATTCGACTAGCAGACACCCTCCCTATTTTTAAGTCTAGACTTAAAACACACCTCTTTAGTGCCTCCCATAGATAGGTATGGTTCAGTGTGGAACAGTGTGAAACTCATGCGTGCGATGGTGGTCACTGACCATACCTGCGCTGGTGTTGACTACCCTTCACCATGCCTTAGTTATGCTGCTATAGCATAGTGCTGTCATGGACTTTTCATGTGTCAGGCCGTACAACCCCCCCCCTCTCAACTCTCTCCCCTTCCCTCTCTCTCTTTCAACTCTCCCTCTCTTCCCTATTCTCACTATGGTACTGTATAACACTATAGTACCATTGACATACTTATTGATATTAACCATTTTGATTTAGAGTAATACTAACCTACTCCTTCTCCTTCTTCCCCCCTTACTTCACTTACCTCACTTGACTGGTGATACCATCACCAGTCATCAGCCATCCTTGTGTTTGGCCCTTTTCTTACTCATTTCTCCTGAAGTTCCATCCCTACGACTGCCCTATCATCGCCATCGAGACATGTGTAATGTTTTGGCGCGCTATAAGTGAAATTAAATTGAAATTGAGTATAGCTTTAAATGAAAACGGGCGCTGGCTTTAGATCCTGTTCTGCTCTGCACACTGGCAAGCAATGAGGGCACCAATCTAGAATCCATTTTATTCACCCTCCCTCATGGATCTCCCTATGTTCTCTCTGTTGAAGAGCTTTCCCAGAGGCATCAGTGCCAGGGTGATGTTTGCACTGCTGGCTCAGGCACCTGCCAGGGGACGCAGGGGTATTTGGACAGAGAAACACGCTCGTTCAGGGTCTCAAGCGCCCGTCTGTCTGTGCCACAATCGCGGGCACTGGCGTGGCATGATATAGCCAGGCACTTAGATAACCAGGGGGTGATGTGGCACAGGCTGCACCACCTGGCAACCAGGGGGAGGGGGGACAAAAGACTGATGGGTGGATGTGAAGCATGGCATGGCAAGATGCTTGGCTCACACACACACACACACACACACACACACACACACACACACACACACACATAAACACACACACACACTCTCAGATGGCCCCAGTGAGCTGCTGCCATCTCCTCCATTTTTGTCCTCTGAGTGGAGAGGAGTATGAAGGCTCTCTCTCTCTCTACTTCTCTCATTCTCTCTCTCGTTCTCTTTCTCTCTTTTGTTCTCTTTCTCTCTTTCTCCTCTCCGTCTTCCCTGTTGCCTATATTTACCCCCCCCCCTTTCTCTGCCCCCCCACCACCTTTCTTTCTTTTCAGAACAGAATGTTCTTTGTCCCTATCCCCCTCTTTTTTCTCAGCCTGCCTTCCTCTATCATTCTGTCTCTCATTCCCTTCTCTCTCTGTCATTAACATGGTTCTCCATCCTTGCTCTTCCATCTGTTCTGCAAGCAATCTGGAGCTGACGCTCAGCGCTCTCTGTGTGTGTGTGTGTGTGTGTGTGTGTGTGTGTGTGTGTGTGTGTGTGTGTGTGTGTGTGTGTGTGTGTGTGTGTGTGTGTGTGTGTGTGTGTGTGTGTGTGTGTGTGTGTGTGTGTGTGTGTGTGTGTGTGTGTCCTGACCATACATACCCATCACCTTCCACAGAGCCCTACCTGAGGCCTTTTCCTGTCCCACATTGACACCCCACATCAATAAGGGGAGATGGTGAGTCACTCATTTGCTACATCAGTGGCACTGGCGCACTGCAGAGCTACAGAGCGAGAGTGGAGAGAGTGGGGAACAGTCCCCACACGTTGGACAGTTTTGTTCAACCACAGTGAAGCGTTTGAAGTCTGAGGAAGGTGCTACCCCTACAACACTGGGAAAAAAAGGGGGAAAAAAGAAAGTTTTAGAACTTCTCTAGCTGGTTTAGGTGTTAAAAAAATGAATGAAATAAAATTGTGACTGATCATTTAATCCCTCTGAAATAGACGTGGAACCCACCAGTATTCTTACCTCATGGTTTTGTTTTGTTCCAACCATAGACTGTATGGTTCCAATTGAAGTCAGAAGCCTGGCAACCAAAAATCAGAGGTTGAAAAAGTACAAAATTATTGTACTCAAGTAAAAGTACCAATACTTTGATGAAATATTACTCAAGTACAAGTTAAAATACCAATCTAAAAAAATGTACTCAAGTAAAAGTAAAAAGTAGTCCAATTAAAATGTACATTTTATGTAAAAGTTACTTAGTTACTTTTTTTTTGGGGGGGGGGAGGTACCAGAACAACCAGTTTTACCAGAGACTTTCTAATAAGGAGATACAGCAAAAAAAAATCCTCCATAGTATATGTGCTGCGGGTTTATAGTAATGCATGGGGTTAGTTTGTAACGCCAATATGGCAGTTGTCTACACATATTACAACCCTTCCGCGGCAAAACGTTGACATGTGAATACATTGAGCCAATCATGTGGTGTGTTGAGAATACATTGAGCCAATCATGTGGTGTGCTGTGAAGACATCGTGCCAATCATCTGTTGTGCTCTCGCCGCTGGAGCAAGATTGGTGTTGTGAAGCCTTATGCACGCGCATTTCTGCCGAAATAAATGCCCGATAAGTGCCCAAAAAGCGTTAAAATATGGCCGCCGAGTGGAGGTACTTGCCTAAAAGGATTTTGGTCCTAGCTCGAGTTGCTGCAGCCAGCAGCCAAGGCAGCCGTGTTTATGCTCCCAGTGTGTAGCGCTGTAGCTGCAGCAACTCGAGCTAGGTAAAACCGATTGTTTCAGTTTTGTTCATACCGACAGTTTTCGGTGACATTGAGAAATGGAGATCTATGTGAAAAATCACCAGAGTTCTCCTTTAAGTTTGAGCAGTAGTTGATTTTCAAAGTTAGTTGCACTCATCCTTGGTCGCTTTGCAGTGAACAGTAATCCAGCATTAACTGAAAAGCCCCTCACAGGCAGCTGAGGCAGGCAGGCCAATGTTGAGTTGCAGAGAGTTTTTTTATATTTGGAAACGAGCAGAAGATTCAGCAGATTAAAGGGCCGAACTGGGGGAAAAGTGTGGAAGTATAGGGCCCCAATGTAGGAGAGAGGGCCCCTAAAAAAGTGGAATACGGGGGCACAACATTTTCACCAGGCATTAGTAATAACTCAGGTAATCCACACATAAAAAATCCAAACAACTCCATAAGTAGAGTCATGTGTAATGAAGTGGAATAGCACAGGGAAAAAGTATTGAACACGCTAAGAAAAGGCACTAAGGAAAGGAAAGGAACGAGCTGGAATCTTAGAGAGTAGTTATCCTTTCTATCTGTGCAAATTAATATAATCTTAATATTATATAATATAAGCTTGGTTAGTAGCCTACATATTGATGGGCTATAAAAAGGTTTTTCATTACCAAGGTGTCACAGAAGAAACATTTCATGATGGATAAAAGCAAAAAGCTCTCCCAGGACCTTTGCACCTTATTGTTGCAAAACATATCAATGAAACAATGGTTACAGATGCATTTCAAAACTTCAGAATCTTCCAGTTAGCAGCATGGGAGCCATTATCTGCAAGTGGAAGGAACATCACTGCATCATCAACCGGCCATGCACAGGATCTCCTCGCAATATTTCTGACCAGGGAGTCAGAAGGATAGTCAATTCCAAGAGCCAAAGACCACTCGGAGAAAGCTCCAGAAAGACTCGAAGGCAGCCAATTCAATTAAATTCAATTAAACAGTTCTGGAAGTAAAGATCAGGATTCACAAGAGGGACCCATGGAATCTGTTTAGAACAATGGGCCAAAATCACACCTGATACTGCGACTAATAAGTTTTGTCATGTCTTGATGCTGTCATTACAAACAAAGGCTTTTCCACAAAGTATTGAAGAAATTTCAGTAGGCGTTCAATACTTTTTTCCTGTGTCATTCCACTTTATTACACATATTATTTTTTATATGTGTGTTAATATAATGTGTGGTGAAAATTTCGAATAGACTCACTGGAAGTTTAGGCTAATTACTGAAAAAAAGTCTAAGCGTTCAATACTTATTTCCACCATATATTTATTTTACCTGAATATTTTAACTTCCAAATTAATGTCAAAATGAATGTCATACGAAATGTAAAGTTTGACTGACTGGATGTTTATACAAAACATAGTGAAAACTGTCTAAGGTCACTCTCACTTGCTAAAGAGCTAAATGGTTTAGTCCGCCTGCACGATTCATAAGGTAGTCTATCTTTTGTTTATTTAGTTGAGCATTGCTAGTGGGCCGCTAATTGTTGTGCTGCTGGTGCAATGTCTTTATCCAAGAAGTCAGGTTACCAAAAACAAATGCCAAAACAGGAAAAACAGAGAAATGAGGGGAAACAATTGCTAATGAACTACTTTCCAAAGAAAGGTGAGCACAAATGTCAAAACACGAAATCCCATGGTGTTTGCTTGAATATCTCCGGAATCATAGTGCTAAAACGAACTGAGACAACCCATTGAAATAGCGGAAAATAGACTTTCATAGGTTAGGCTACACATGTAATCTGATGCATCTCGTGATCCAGCTCCATCTCAATCACTTTCAGAAAGACATGTAGCCAGCTTGATTCATGTCCTGTTGTAGGCTACATGCTGATCATTATCACTAGGCTAGTGGTTTAGGGCGCGATTTTGTCTCTCTCCCTTTCTGTTTTCGTTAGTCTTAACTTTTTTTTTTTTTTTTTTTTACTCAAGTAACGGATGGGATTTTTGATGTAGCGAAGTACAATACTTCACTCAAAATGTAATCAAGTAAAATTTAAAATACCGATTTTACAAACTACTTAAAAAATACAAAATACACAGAAAAACTAGGCTACTCAATACAGTAACGTGGGTAAATGTATTTCGTTACTTTCCACCTCTGCCAAAAATGCAATCAAGTTGGCTGCATTTTATTTATGTGCAAGGCTATTTACATTTATATGAATCTGAACTTTTGGAAACCTCTTTCCAAATGAAAACATTTAACTGAATCAATATTCCTTAATATCGCACCAGGACTGTTTCGTGAAATCAATAAACAATAATGCAGTTCTGCTGTGCTTTAATTTTGCTAAGCCATATCAAGGTGGACGCTTGGGGTTGGGGTCAACAAACCCATAACAAAGATCAATACCACTCTATTTTAACTGGCTGAAATAAGATGTAATTTTGCTGTAGTGGTAATACAAGTGTTCAGCTGGAGGGGGATTAACTTCCACCCCAAAAAAATCCTGGTCTCTTTTTTTGCACCAGTTTATCATTGTCAGTGCAGAATGATTAATGAGACAGATCTTTTAGTAACAGGAAGTGCTTCTCTGTGTGTTGCGCTCTGTAGATGAGGAAGAGGGAGGAGAGAAGCCTTATCTCCCCACTGAAGGCGTCACCCTGTCAGTGGTAGCTGATGTCTGCAGTGAGTCAGCAGACGCGTGCCGGCCGAACATGCCCTGCTTCAACCACGCACAGAGCGTGTCATTTCCTCCCGCCTGGCCTTAGTCAAGACCACGCTGATAATGGCCTAGGGCATTTGTAGATATGGCCCAATAAAGATTTTTGCAAGAACTAATGCATGAGAGTGCTGTTTTCAACTTTGTTTTCTCAGCCAAGACCAGACAACTTCAGGTAACACCTAATGAAGTAGCATACAATGAGGTTTTACTCATTTCAATTCATATTAATGTATCAATTAATCAGGATTATTGAAGTTATTTTGTCAGCAAGATGCAAGGCATTATTCGTACAGGCTCGTTATTTCATCATTTCCTCCTGTCTTCAGTCAAAAATCCACAGGTTAACACATACAATAAGCTTTGATTCATTAATACTGATTAAATGCTGTAGTTAGTGACACATAAAATATTTACTACAACAATTATTCATTCTTATGTGCTGCCTCATTCAGCATGCTCTGAGTACGCCTCAGTACCAGGATCTATTGCTGCCCCACAGGTGCTGGTTTATAACAATTGGATTCAGACTCTCTGTTTAAGTCTGTTTAGGTACACATTGTCTGTTGATGAAAGTAAGCCATTCTAAATCCTCATTAGGATCCGATGGTTGTAAACAAACAAAGGCTCTTGCCACGGGCAGAAAAAAAAACATTATGCTAGCGCTTAGTGCCTTAAGGACAGGATTTAATGGGATAAACTGACAACTCAATTTGTGAATAATAATAAGTAGAAGTACATATACTCTTTTGATCCTGTGAGGGAAATTTGGTCTCTGCATTTATCCAAATCCGTGAATTAGTAAAAACACACTGTGAGGTGAAGCACACATTAATCCCGGCGCAGTGAGCTGCCTGCAACAACAGCGGCGCTCGGGGAGCAGTGAGGGGTTAGGTGCCTTGCTCAAGGGCACTTCAGCCGTGCCTACTGGTCGGGGTTCGAACCGGCAACCCGGCAAGTCCGAAGCGCTAACCAGTAGGCCACGGCTGCCCCCAAATGCTTGAATGCTTAGATATGCTTGATGGAATTATAATTAGGCACCTTTGTATCCTGAGATTTGTGGTAGCACTTATTTCAGTCTTTGATGCAGAATCATTATGGACATACATACTGAAAGGCAAGGTAAGTATAAGGTGATTTTAGTTATACTGTAGCACAAGTCCTTCACATTAGCCATTCAAACAGTTGCGTGTATGTTTCTGCTTTGTGCCAGAACAGAACATATTGATGTAACCTTTGGAGCCTCGGGTTCGTACTCTATCAAATTCATTGGTAAAATGTGTTGCTCCACAGTGGCAATTTGTAAATCATGCCCAAGCACATTCACCACAATACCTTGAAATCATTCTATCCCAGTTTTCTTATCTTAATACAACAGCTTTGTTTGCAACTTGCTATAGGGAAAATTGTGTGCCTTCCGCAACCATAGCCTACCCTTGTACTGAGAAGCAGCCTTACAACACACAGAATCACAAATCGCTTTTTGTCAATTGAATGTGTAATAGCCTACTATTTGTATTAAATTATTTATTATTACCTTGTCAGTTGACATGGCTCTTCGGAAATTATCTTTGCCGGTTTGTAAGCAAATCCAAATCTACCTTGCCATGGGGGAAGGGTGCTAGCCATTAGTGGTATTTACAACAGTTGTGTAAAATACAAATACTTTACAATGGCAGGGGGAGCCCAGTAACAAGAAGAAAAAAACAAACAAACCTGCAATGGATACCTTTAAAGCTTTTCAAGTAAGGGTATCAATAAGGTAATTTTCTGTTTTTGGATTTTCACACACTGCACAAAAACTATTCATAAATGCCTTTGCCTCATTACAGACTAAGAAAGTACAAATAATTTACATCAGTGAATCAGAGAATCCAATACCTAAGTTCGTTAGTGTTTCTGTTCTAGTTTTCTTTCCAGAGAATCGAATATTAATGGTTCAGGACATGGTGAGTTGCTCTTTGATCTGGTGAACACGCGAGGCATGTGTTTGTCTCGTCATTAGTTTCACTGGCATGCAGCAAAGTCATTCCGCTTGTCATTCAGAATGACTTCATCTACCCCAGACCTTACTTTTATTTCACACATTGATATTTCACTTCAACACTTCAAGATTCAAGATTCCTTTATTTGTCATTTTTATGGGCCAAAACCAAATTGCATTTCACACATCCACCAGTTCAAGAGTGCAGTACCAACTAAGACTATAAAATAATGAGCTAATAAATAAATAAGAACTCAGCTACAATAAATAATTGAATTAATTAATAAATAAATAAAAAATATAATTTATTTAAAACATTATAAAGGGAACAGTCCCTGATATGCAGTTCACATTCTCTGGTTTAGCAGTCTGATTTCTGTGGGAAAGAACCGGGGAGTTCATTTGATGCTTCTGTATCTTTTTCTGCGTAAATGTGAACAGGCCATGGGGGAGGGGGTGGAGTCCTTCATGATGCTGTGGATGTCCTGCAGTCATGGCAGCAAAGCACCAATCATTTTTATCAACAGTTCTCACTATCCTGTTCAGTTTGTGTCTCTTCTCTGCGTTGCTGTAGCCAAACCATGAAGAGATGCAGAAAACAATCATGGCTGGGATGGGAATGTCCATCTTCTTCAGCCTACTGTTGTGTGATGAGGCAGACAACTGTGGTGTTGTCTGCAAACTTTATGACGTGGTTGTTTTTGAAATTAGCAGCACAGTCCTGCGTCACCAGCGTGTCTCCGTCAAAAAGTCCATAATCCATCTGCAAATGCACACCCAGCAACAACAACTTTTCAATGAGCTGTGTTGAAAGCCGAGCTGAAGTCGATGAGGATCCTGGTGTAAGTGTTGTTTTTTTTTCCAGATGAGTCACAGTGAGATGGAGCAGGGTGGAGATGGCATCTTCCATAGACCGGTTCGCTCTATTAGCGAACTGCAAGGGGTCCAGATTGGCTGGAAGGCATGACATGTGTTTCATGACAAGCCACTCAAAACATTTCATGGCTATGGGGGTCAAGGCTACAGGGTGGTAGTCGTTCGTAGAGACTGGATTTGGTGTTGATGGTAATTTTGATACCATAGATTTAATAAAGACCCAGTCAGACCAATCGTATGAAAAATCAGGAACAGAGTTTATTTACAATGATGCGCATCAAGGGAGAGACAGCATGACTTCACCTAAAGATCCATCAGCTGCTCTAACTAGACAAGGAAATAGTTAGGGTTTAAGTATCCTTCCAGGCTGACAGGAGATGGCGTTGGTCATCCCATCTCACGTGGACTACACTGAATCAGACTCTGATTAGTGGCAACCTGGCAATCCGGAACAGAAAGCTACTGACGCAGCCATGCAGAACAGTAAAACGCTGCAAAGTCATAATATTCCCGCTTATCTCTAACTACAGTCACACACAGATATACACAGGGACAGTACAGATATCATACAGTCATTACATAGAATCATACTTTTAGTATCAAATGCAGAACATTAACCCACATATTGGAATATTGGACATAATGTTCTATTCCATATTCTCTCAGTGTCTTGGGCACAGGTTCTATGGTGGCACTTTTTAAACAAATGGGCACTCTGGCTTGACTGAGGGAGGTATTGAATACTGTATGTCTGCAAAGATGTCCTTCAGCTGTTCCCACGATCCCTCAGCACACAGCCTGGGACGTGATCTGGACCAGATGTTGGAGAAGACCCTCTTTCCACTGTCTGCAGTCAACTGCAGTGTCTGGTTGGCAGGTGGTAGTGACTGCATTTGTGCTGCTCTGTTAACTGTAACCTTGAACTGGGAGAAAAAAGTGTTTAGGTTATCTGGTAGGGATGGGTCAATGTCCGTTGTCCGTATGGTAGGCTTGTAGCCTGTAGCTGCCTGGAATCCATGCCATAAGCTCCTTGTATCCTTGGTGTCCCCATATGCTCTCATGAGGCCAACACCCACTGGAGACGACATGCACGTCTATGGATTTGACGCTCAAGAGATAGAACAATCTTCTAAACTCTGACGTGCGTCAGACGGCACCAGTGGTCTTTGCTCCCTTAAAAGTAACAGAGTTCTAAGCTTTGACATCACTTGATACGCGTCAGATGCAAGATCTCAGATGCAGCATCACAAAGCTTCAGCAAGGAACGGCACTGCCCACTTAGCCATGGCTTATCGGTGGGATGCAGCTTGACAGTCACATCATCAATACATTTACTTATAAATCCCAACACAGCCTCAGTTTATTCCTCTAGGTCTACACAGTCCCCAGATGTTGTTGCTTCCTGAAAGATGCTCCAGTGTATACATGCAAAGCAGCCCAGTAGAGATGGAATAGCCATAGACTTGAAGTACAAATCAGTTAACTCCCACAAGTCTACAAAATGATAAATTACAAGTGGTAGAGGGTGGTCCGTACAAGATTGTAATAACATTCCTTTCTCACTTTTTCTGTTTTCTTTACCTTCTAGCACAGGAAAAACATTCAACATAAAATTGCACTATGAAAGACAATAAAACCCTGTAACCTAACTATGATTTGTTCCCCTCTAAGGAGTCTGTCTCTTTCTCCTGGAGACAACAAAAATGAGAATGGAAAAAGAGGATAGAAACTCTATACTAGAGCTTTTACTTACGCACCCATCCTGACCATATGGAAAAGAAATACCTATTCAGAAGTAAAAGTGACCGGTTGACCTATTGGCCACATTTAACCTCTTCTCTCTGACTCATAACTTTACTCTAGTCGCCCACACGCCTGGCAGCATATCAAGGATCATTGCACTAATTTAGAGTGCATATATGTCCTTACCAACTAGTGTGCTCAGAATGCGGTTTGGCTTAATTTACAAGGGGGAAAAAATGGGGATGAAAGAATGATAATTGAAAAACTGACAGAGAAAGCTCATATCTAGATTTGTGTCCAAGAGACGTAAGACAAATAGATACAAAAACTCTTTCATACCCACTGCACCAGCTTTTATTTGAGTGTTTTTACAAGTACTATTTATTATGTTCTTATGTTTTATATTTATTTATTTATTTATTTTTAATGTTTTTATGTTATATTTTATTTTTTATGTTGTATTTATGTCCACTGTTGGTGAGCCTTCATGTTGTATTTATGTAAATTTATGAATGTGTTCTCTCTGATGGCTGCATAACAAATTGCCCCTTGGGGATGATAAAGACACCTTGATCCCTTGATCTACCCACATGTTTAAACTAGCACTAGCTTTATTTTTGTCTTCTTTTGATGCGTTTGAAATGATAGCTCATGAACACGTCATGGCCATGTGAATAGTTGCATGAGTTCATGCATGATTGTTGACTTGAAAGCAAAATAATGTGCTGATTTTAGCCTCAGGCTTCAAACTCATTTTGATGGTACACTGACTAATCATAGGGAGAACAACGCCTCTTTCTTTGCCACTGAATGTGTGCCCTGAACACCTGGTTTTGTAGGCTATTATGTAACTTTGGCAGGGTGGAACTCAAAGTGACCCTATTTTATCACTTTCCGACACACCCCAGTGCAATTTCCCAACGAGCAAGGCAGTCCCACAGACTTTCATGGAACACTGCACGTTAAAAAGTGACTGTAAAGGGGAACCCACCCAGTACACAGAAAAGTGAAAACAAGGGTTGAATACCAGTAAGTTGCATTGTTGCATTATGTTGCTTTGATTAGACAAAGTAGACTGAACAATTTCACAAATGAAAATGTAAATCAAGTTGGTTTATTTTAAAACTGTTGCTTGAAAACATCCAAATAAAATGAAAGAACATGTGATTGCACTTTTGCCAAGATTATCAGCATGACAAAACTCCAGTAAGATAATCAAAGGGCTAAAAATCAGATGTTGATGATTACAGATGGATTTTTTTCCAGAAAATATTAATCACTGTGTGTGTGTGTGTGTGTGTGTGTGTGTGTGTGTGTGTGTGTGTGTGTGGTGATTTAGGTACACTGAAGAGTTACAGGATGTAATCAAGAGAAAATTCAAAAGGCTGGCCATTTCAACATGTTTTTTTTTGTATCACATCTCTATCAAAGACTCTTTATCTTGTCTAAACATGTTTTTTTTTTTTTTTTGTATATCGCATCTGTATCAAAGACTCTTAATCTAGTAGATAGTTTCATTTTATAAGCCACACTCACAGCTAATGAGGGCATGGTAGTTTTGTAGTCTCTCAAATGAACATCACAAAGTGTTAAACTACACTAATATGTAAACATCACAACTGGTTAAATGCTAATCATTTGGATACATTATCTGTCACTGCCAGTGGACAACAAAGGAATGATCTTCCTCTCACCTGGTTCCAGTGGTCACTTTGTATAATTGTATTTGATTTTATTGAGTGTTGCTGGGTTATGAGCCCTGTACATAGGCTTCAGGAGATTACACATTTTCTGTGTAATTTAACAAAGTCAGAGTTAGGCCAGACTGAGGGGATTCTGCTAATGAAAACTACTTCCTGTTTGCTTCAAACACAGTGTGCATCTGTCAACATCTTAGTTCCCTTTCATCACCACTGTACAAATACTGTGGATGACTTCAGAATGAGAGCATTGCCATTTCAAATAGATAGATAGATACTTTATTGATCCCCAGGGGAAATTCAATGATTCATTGATCCCCAGGGGAAATATTCATATATGAAAGTCTGACAAGCAGAAACTAAAACATTAGGCACTGGACCTATTTGGTTTTGAGGTGGAGTCATATCTAATTATTTATGTGTCACTAACAGGAATGCTTTACTATCTATTCCTTCCAAATGGTCACATTTAGACCATCCTCTACAAAAGATATCTACCGCCATCTAGTGCTCATGAAGAGTAAAAGTCATGTGAACACAGAGGGGGGAGAAAACTTGAAAGGATGCTGAACACAACAAAATGTCCATAATTTAAGCAGACTGACTCATATCTACAACCATAGTCAGAGCAAAACTCAATTAAATTTACTTTACTAGTTTACGGTAATAGAAAAATAATAGACTCCAAAATTATGTTGTGAAATAATAAATAATAAAGCCTATTCATATACAAATAGGCCTACTGAATCCACAAAAATGATCAAATCAAAAATGTATGATTCAATAGTGGTTTGGATTTTTGTAACTGTGAAATTAAGAGACCCTGAGGAACTTCACTTAATTAAATACCTCTGTGCAATTGCATTACAGCTATGTTATTGTGTGTGTTGCTATCGCTTAAAGGCCAACACCCACTGGCGGCGTCTGACGCGCATCAAGTGATGCCAATGTTTAGAAAATTGTTCTCTCTTAAAGGAAAATTACTTGTTCGTTGTTCGTTGATTATTAAAATCAAATATATTGGCGCAATGTATGATTTCCAGCCGTGTTATTTGCTATTGTGGAACTATTTTTTCAGACACCTCACAACCGTGTATAAACTTCCGCTCAATATTTGAGCCTGAAGCATAGATGGTGGCGCAGTAATATCAACGTGCAATGAGTCTTCCAACAGAAATCAATGGGATTTTACAAAATGCCAAATAAAACACGACAGAAACTGTATTTAACACCACTAACCACTCGGTGAGTTGCACATGTTTGAGCCGTGGCACATAAAGTGGGTATGCGCTATATGCGGCGCATAGGGACACAGCAACATGGGGGCACCAAAGCGATGGTAAAAAAAAAGAGGTATATTCTATATGTAGCTACTGTTGTACATTTCTAAATCATTTCTGCATTTCCTCAATGTTAAATAACATTTTAGAGGACTAACAGGCTAGAGTAGGCGCCCTATCTCATAAGATTCTATCATAGAATTTTGACAGAAAAGGGAGTGGGGCGCCGTGAGCAGGTACGAGTAGTGAGTTATCGTCTGAGGGAAAAGATGGATAAAGCATAGTTGGATCAGCCATATATCTTTTGTGAGCAACAGCAGGCAAAAGGAAGTTATGAGAACCTTTTAGACTCTCTTAAAGTGACAATGCACCATTTATCAATACTTCAAGTTAAAATTGGCAGAATTTCTTAAAAAAATATATTTTTTTAATACACACCAATAGTGTAAATTATTGGGGGTGGCAATTTGTTGTTGCATACCCCTCAAAAAATGGGTAGCTGCACCCATGTGTTTGAGCATGCCTGTCAAAGGCGATTCAAAACGAGTCAGAAAAGTCGAGACAGGACCAATCATCAAAATTTCCTTTAAGCATTAAATGGTGATTTTCCTTTAAGCATTAAAGCCATAAACAGGAATGTAGTCACCAGTGGGCATTAACCCTTAAGAGTTACATTTATTGGCGAGAGAATGCATTTTTCATCAATGAGTTTTCATATTAATTAGGCATGATTATTGCACTTTGACACACAGAGTCAAAACAGCATGGAGTTGAGCTGTGCCTATAGAATTCTCTGGTGTGGTAGTCAGAGAGAGAGAGAGAGAGAGAGAGAGAGAGAGAGAGAGAGAGAGAGAGAAAGATCATACTTTAGTTAGACTTACAGTAGTCAAAACAATGCTCCCTGGCATTAGATTACAGTATATAGATTCCCCTTCATTGTAATTGTACAGAGTAGAAGTACAGAGACAACGAAATGCAGTTTGCCAGAAGTGCAAAAAAGCAGAAAATCTTGGACAAGGTATTAAAACATTGGATATTTCCCGAAAACTTATGTGTGATCATCGTACTGTGAAGAAATGTATCGCTGATTCAGGTGGGTTTATGCAGACAAAGGCATAATAAGGAAGGTTTCTGTCAGACAAATTCATAGGATTAAGAGAGCAGCTGCTAAAATGCCATTGCAGAGCAGCAAACAGGTATTTGAAGCCGCTGGTGCCTCTGGAGTCCCATGAACCTCAAGGTGTAGGATCAACATCCAAGCACAGTAAACATAGTAACTAAGCTCAGACCTCAGCCCTCCTTCCTGTTGTACTACCATCATTCAGTAGCCTTATTACCTGGGGGTAAAAACTATCCCTGAAATGTGATGTGTGCGTTGGGATGCTCTGCAAATGCCTCCCTGATGGAAGGTGGGAGAAGAGATTGTGTGCAGGATGACTAGAATCCTGCATAATACCTAGTGCCTTCTTAGTGCTGCATCTCCAGTAAATGTTTTGGAGCGGTTCAAGTGGAACCCCAATGATTTTAGATGCAGTTTTGACCACCTTTGTCAGAAGATTAAGGTCATGTGAAGTAGCCCTACTAAACCACGATACAATGTTGCCTGTCAGTATACTCTCAATTGTACAGCGATAAAAGTTATGTAGAATGTTAAGGGACGTACCATATTTCTTGAGACAACTCAGGAAATAAAGCCTCTGATGAGCCTTCTTAATGGTTAAGTTTTTCCACATTGAGGGACAGATATTTCTGCAGCACCACATGATCAAGTTACTCACCTCATCCCTGTAGGCAGTTTTGTTATTGCTACCACAGTCCTACACAGTAGTATCGTCTGCAAATTTCACAATACTGTTATGTTAGTGGGATGTTTTGCAATACAGTCATAGGTATTCAGACTATGTAATAGAGGGCTGAGACAGCACCCTTGAGGAAATCCTGTATCCTCCTCCTGCAGATGGAATTGCAGGGGCCCAGGTCTAACAGCTTAGGTATTAAAATAGAAGGTCTGGTAGTATTGAAGGCACTGCTATAATCAACAAATAGCATCCTGACGTATGTATTCCTTCCCTCTAGATGTTGGAGCACAATATGTAAAGCCAAGGATGCAGCATCATCCACAGCTCTGTATGCAAATTGTAGTGGATCAGTGGAAACGGGTATGCTGTTGTTGATGTATGCTTTCACAAGCTGTTCAAAACACTTCATGATCAAAGAAGTCAAGGCTACAGGTCTAAAATCATTCATACAAGTGGCAGTCGTTTTCTTTTTAATTTTTTTAAAACAATTTGTGTGTGTGTGTTCCCATTAGGAGGTACTTCGACGAGCTCCAGATCTGCAGGTTTGCCAGAGGCCCTGACAGAACTGAGGATTTAACAGTAACTGCAATACGGTTGCTGGTGAGGAAGTCAGAAGATGATGCAGGGTGAATGTGGTAGACCTGTTCCAAGACATCGAAGACATCATCATGACCAGATTTACCCAATCCAGCAGGTCTCAGGTCAGCTCTTTGCCTCTGATGAAAATGTAGGCAAATTGGCAAAGTTTTGTAAAAGCACTCAGTATTACAATGCAACAACTATATGTAGGTACCCACAAATACATAATGCAAGTACAATGATAGTACCTGATAGTACATGTTGTTACACAGGTTGTACCACTGTACCTAATTAGGTAGGTACACTGTAACAGCGACACATTACTACTTTCTTCATTACTCAGGTCAAACAGAACTACCCAAGCCTCTTATTGGCCTGACTTTGCACTAGTTTTTTATTGACTGTCTATGCACAATTTCAACAAAATTTTGCTGCTCTTATTTTTTCATTATTATATGTGCCCTCTTATTTACTTATTTTTACTTTTTTTGTTTACTTGAATGTTATGTTTGTCTGTGGACTTAAAATTGGTAAAATATGTCTTGTCTTCACCGTGGGATAGTGAGAAACGTAATTTCGATCTCTTTGTATGTCTGGAACATGTGAAGAAATTGACAATAAAGCTGACTTTGACTTTGACTTTGACATTAAAATAAAGTGTTACCAAAACTCTACACTTGCTGTGTATTGTATGCACCCCCTTCATTTTATTGGGGAAAAGAACAAAAGAAAACAAACTACAATCAATCGGTGTAGCATGTGGGCCTGTAGCGATGTTAAGCGGCCATAATCGTAGGATACGTATCCTAACACCCCCGTTCAGCAGCCACACTATCCAGCAGCAGAGATAGGGTATATGTGTGGTGTGTAGTGAGACCCATGATGTGTTTTTGACTGTGTGTGTGTATCTCTGTGTGTGTGTATGTGTGTGTATGTGTGTGTGTGTGTGTGTGTGTGTGTGTGTGTGTGTGTGTGTGTGTGAGTGTGTGTGTGTGTGTGTGTGTGTGTGTGTGTGTGTGTGTGTATGTGTGTGTTCCAGTGTAGATGTGTAAGTCAGGACACTAGTAAATTGACATGCACCTAAACTGAATTAATCTAATGAATCTGATATCTACTGTATATTCAAAATAAATTAAATTTAAAAATCTTTCTATTGCCTAGAATATGGTGCTATACCACAAACATTAACTAGGCATGTGAATATCATCATAATAATAATATCCAATATTTTTGAAAGTTTTCAACCAATTACCCAAGGTGTTGTCAATGTCTGGCACACTTCCTGTTTGGTCAGCTGGTGGCGCTAGACCAGATTGGCAGTTTGGGCATGTGAATATCAGCAGATTTATATTAACCAATATTTACATTATGTAAATATACATTCCAAAAACTAATTTGACTTTATGATCCAATATTTTGTAAAGTTTCAGATCAATCAGTTAAGGCATTGCCAATTTCTGACACATTTTCTGCTTGGCCAGGTGGTGATGCTATGCCAAGCAGGCCCAAGCATGCTGGACTTAAATCTAGATCTGAAAACTTGTCAATTGTCTGTGTTTAGTCAAGTCAAGTCACATTTACTTATACTGTAGCACACTTAAACACAATACAATTGACCCAAGGTGCTCACAGAAATAAAATAAATATAGTAATAAAAACAAAAATATGAATGACAAAAAATAAATAAAAATACAAAAAATAATAGTAATGATAATGATAAACTGATAATGATTTTAGATAAAAGAAGATATGGTTACTAAAACTACTACTACTATAGGTCTAGAGCAAAATGTACAGTGAAGTTAAAGGTGGCTGTTAATATAATGCTGAAAAGAAATAGAAATAAGATAAATAAACAAACAAGGGGATAATTGATGGACATTAAAGGCCAAAGAAAATAGATCGGTCTTTCAATTTGATTTAAAAGAAAGCTATGGTCAATTGATGTACTATGCTTACCTGCAGGCAGAGGTTGCGCTAAATGAATATTTTCAGTCATTGACAGATTTTTTTTTAATAATGACAGAAACATCAGAAGTCCATTCTTCATTTTGACAATTTTAACCGGCAACACAAACGTGAAAACCAACCTCCTGCAGGCAGGACATTCTTCTCAAAGTGGTCATCGGTGGCTATATTTCCTGCAGGACTGTACTGGCCTATGACAAAGACTGCGTTTTCAACCATGGCAATACCCACACCAACTTCAGTCGAAGACTTCCACACAACTTGGGTAAAGTGGCCTTAAAAGAATAATATGAATAGCTGCAGGAGCAGTACAAAATAACAAGACATTTGCCTAGCTTCACATTTCAATTTGCTGTGAAATAAATGAGAACAAAAATAGACTAAGATGAGCATTGTGATATTCTGAAATACAAGTACACAATAAGGAATGTAATTAAATTTATAATAGTCAGGTTAAGTTTAATAGTGTAACAGCTCAGACAGCTTACCTGTGTTAAATCCAAAACCAGGCTTACTAAAATCGTAATCCTTGATCTCGCGGTACCAGATCTCAACTGCCTCTTTTCCTAAAGATATTTACATCCGAGGAACAAAAGACAGACATGTAAATAAAAAAGACTAAACTAACAAAAAGCAAATGTCACCCATTGTCTTTGCAAGTAATTAGACAAGCCGGTAGGACTTCAATGAGATAGTTCACCTACAGAGACATTATAAATAGTTTCTTTAAATTCAGGTTCAGTCACGTTACTGAAAAGCATGTTAAACCAAATCCAAAATCTATCCTTAACTTCAACCATACATTGTTATAACAGAGTGTCATCAGATAGTTTGTTTGCCATCTCACCATCTGTAGTCTATAAGACACTTTTCAAAGTATGACCGACAGACCAGCCAAGCCCTGACATATCCCATGTTTTCTGGAGTTCCTGGCAGCTCTATCTCTAAAATTAAATTGATTAATAATTGAGTTACTAAATATAGCTGCAAGCAGCAATGTGAGGACCTAGCAGTACAATAGGAGGAATTGCGTTGCCATGGCATGAGCAAGTAGTCACAGCAACTTTCATAACAATTGGATAAAGAATGGCTGAGATATCAGGTCATTTACCTTATTACAGCACTCCTAGAGGCCAAATTACGCCAATTTCCTTGTGCGTTCTCACAATCAAGTACCAAGTCCCTGTACCAAGTTTGGACTTCATTCATTAAAGCGCTACTGAAATATGAGCTCACTTCCTGTATTGCAGCACCCCCTATAGAGGCCAAATTAATCAAATTTTCTAGTGCATCATCACTTTGTCGTCAAATTTGATTGGCTGTATTGAGTGAACGCTTTTGAATATCGAAACACCTATAGGAATTTTTTGTGAGGCTTGGTCTGAAGATCATCTGTGCCAAGTTTCGTGAAAATCAGGGAAAATATGTGACCTGTGAAAACTTTTAAGCGTTTTCGATAAAATCCAATATGGCGGAAGGTCCAATACAGTATGTCAGAAATTGACATCATGGGGTGCGTTGAACTCAGAATCATCCAAGGATTCCAAATATACCTGTTCAACAATACCATGTTCAAGATCTGGTATACGGTTCAAACGTTAAGTGCATGGATGTAATGCCAACTTTGACACATTGGTGGCGCTAGAGCACTTAAGATGCAGTGTGCCAAATTTTACAACTTTTTACCAAACGGTTCTATGGGCTCCCATGGCAGAAGAAAGTAAGAATACTAAGAAACACAATAGGGTCCTGCACCTTTGGTGCTAGGCCCCCAAATAAATTCAGTAAGCAGCCATACCGGTTAGTTTGACGGTTGCAGAGCTGGAGGAGAAGTAGAGGTTCTCTCCGTTCTTGGTTTTGCTGTGCTGGAGGTTTATCTTGCTGCTGTTCTTGTTGGTGCTCTTCAGATGGTCGGCCCAGGCCTGAGCAGACTTGCACAGGGCATCGCTCATGGTCAGGGCTGGCACGCCGTGCTTGGCCCGCAACTCATTGTGGGTCTGCAGGAACTCGGCCTTGAAGCTATCATCTGTCAACAGAGGGTGGTGATGATGGTTAAACGTCTGCACTCTCTGTTTTTGTCAAGACCTGCTGCAGTGTTTTGATGATTATCTAATAGCAATATATTATGGACCAGAAGATAAATAAGATGTACAAAATATTTTACCATATGAAAGCAAACTTTGTTTAAACAAAGAGGGAGAAAGAACCCACCTGCCATTGTGTTTTTGTCTGTAGATGAATAAATAAACAGCACAATAAATAAATTAGTCATTTCAGTTTGCACAACATGACATTTCCATGACAAATTCAGATGTGTCTTTCCAGTTAACAGACTTACTCTAAGAATTAAAATAGTCCCTCATTGAGAGAGTTCAGTGGCTCACCTTTACGTGCGGAGGGTTTGGAAATAGGATGGTTTAGCTGCGCTGACTTGTTGTTGTTGCATTGAGCCTCCCACAGCTGCTTTTATATGTGCTTCCCATGTTCCTCCCCCTCCCCCATCATTTCAACCTGCTGTATGCCTGTGCTCAACCTACAAAGATGCAGACATACCTTTTCATGGCCCGCAGGTATTCTTCCATTGATGGAGAGGTGTGAGTGCATGACTGTGTGTGTGTGTGTGAATGGGTGTGTATATGGGTATATGTGCGTGTAATTATCATCATATAATGAAGAGCCATTTTCTGAGAACAATGCTCATCATTTATTGTGCTAACCATATTCAGGAATGCATTTTTAACCGTCTAAAGAGATGTGATGTTTCCTGAAAGGACTGTTAATCAATGATGAACAAGGTTTTGTAAAACTAAATTATATTTAGCACAACTCAATTCCATTGTATACACAGACCTGTTCCAGTGTCCTAAAATACCTATTAAAGGTGCTTATTACCTGTCAGAGGTAATAGAGAGGTTTTTTAACACTTTGGAAAGCTCAGTGCCGCCTGAGTGTGTTGAAATGACTGCATTCTTTGTTAATCACAGACCCTCCCAGAGCTTAACCACAGCTTGTTTGTGTGAATGCAACACATACCTTTTTCATGTGATCCTCAGTGTAGTAAATGTAGTCAAGTCGTCCATTTACATAACAAGAGAGTGATACAGCTTACAAGAATTCCTCAGGTGCACAGCATATTACTGTTGCTCATGTAAAACAGGGGGAGACCAATAAGCCCTCAGGAGAACAAATTTTGTGCTATAGAAAAGAGTTCAAAGTTTTAAGTTTCCTGTGTCTATTTATCGGTTTCTTAATTCCAAACACTTCCCAATGAATGTTCAGGCCTTTTGGTTGTGATCTTTCTTGCTTACTTACTTTCTTACTTACTCTTCTACACATTTCTTACTTTGATCACTACTTTTATGTGTTCATCCTTTAATCAGTTTAAGCCCTAGATAATAATTAGGTTAGATTAGAATAACAGCCACAAGAGAAAACCAAATGCCAAATTTTCATTCGAATGTAAATGATCCTGTCAGAATCTAGACCTTGTCACGGGTAGGAGCATGACACTTTTCGTCATTTTTCTACAGATTGGAGAATTCCTACATCATGTTATGTTAAACATACAGTAAGAAATGAATATAATTTAGATGTCTAAACCAAGGACCTACACTGATGACCTTGGATGCTGAAATCATACATTGTTTTGAAATTGGGCATCTTGCCCACACCTCCATGCAAACTTTTTGGTCCTTCACAGTTGGTTGCGTCTTTGCTTTGTCTGCTAAGACGTCAACAGCAAGCCAGGTCTGGTGCAACACCTGCGTGCAACACCCACCTGTTAATGGTCTTGACCATTAAACCCCTCTTGTGCGGAAGCACCCATTTCATATTGGCTTCCAACAAAATCAAGACACTAAAGACATTACGTCAGTGTTTGTCCAGAATTGAACTGGAAACATTCATATTTTATTAGTCAGTAGAGTCTAAGATTACCCCATAGATTACATGGATGCCTGTTGTTGTACAATACCATACAGCTGTCTGTCTATCATGGAAGATGTTCTTATGAGTCATTTCTTTTTTCCTCAGTCTGAGACAAATATGTAGGCTATATGAACACAGCTAGAGAGGAAGATAGCGTAAAACAAGAGAGAGTAGGAGTGACGTCAAACCTGTTTTTCATTTGCCACACCGGTCGGGTCTTTGTAAATAATTATGTGGTAGAAGTTCTGGCAGCCAGACAGAGTAGTGCAGTGTAGATGAGGGGTCTGGAGACACTGTTGCCCATAAAACTTAAACTTGACCATATGTCACGTAATCTTGTGTTGTGGTGTGTGTAACTGGGATCTGTTGGTACTTAAGGCTACTGGCCCTTGGCTGGTGACATATGGTCAATAGGACAGACTGGAGAAGCAATGGTAATATTACGAGAAACCACGATTAATCTGACTCCATAAAATTAAGAACTCGACTTCGGATAATTACTAAGTAGTTTATCAACTATAGCAGACTATTGGCATGGCATATGAGTAGGGTTGGGCACCGAAACACGGTTCTAATATGGCACCGGTGCCGACGCAAACGGTAGTAACTGCATCGAACAACGTGGATTTTGGTGCCTCATTTTGGTACTTAAATCGCACTTAAAACCTTTACGTGCGGAGGGTTTGGAAATAGGATGGTTTAGCTGCGCTGACTTGTTGTTGTTGCATTGAGCCTCCCACAGCTGCTTTTATATGTGCTTCCCATGTTCCTCCCCCTCCCCCATCATTTCAACCTGCTGTATGCCTGTGCTCAACCTACAAAGATGCAGACATACCTTTTCATGGCCCGCAGGTATTCTTCCATTGATGGAGAGGTGTGAGTGCATGACTGTGTGTGTGTGTGTGTGTGTGAATGGGTGTGTATATGGGTATATGTGCGTGTAATTATCATCATATAATGAAGAGCCATTTTCTGAGAACAATGCTCATCATTTATTGTGCTAACCATATTCAGGAATGCATTTTTAACCGTCTAAAGAGATGTGATGTTTCCTGAAAGGACTGTTAATCAATGATGAACAAGGTTTTGTAAAACTAAATTATATTTAGCACAACTCAATTCCATTGTATACACAGACCTGTTCCAGTGTCCTAAAATACCTATTAAAGGTGCTTATTACCTGTCAGAGGTAATAGAGAGGTTTTTTAACACTTTGGAAAGCTCAGTGCCGCCTGAGTGTGTTGAAATGACTGCATTCTTTGTTAATCACAGACCCTCCCAGAGCTTAACCACAGCTTGTTTGTGTGAATGCAACACATACCTTTTTCATGTGATCCTCAGTGTAGTAAATGTAGTCAAGTCGCCCATTTACATAACAAGAGAGTGATACAGCTTACAAGAATTCCTCAGGTGCACAGCATATTACTGTTGCTCATGTAAAACAGGGGGAGACCAATAAGCCCTCAGGAGAACAAATTTTGTGCTATAGAAAAGAGTTCAAAGTTTTAAGTTTCCTGTGTCTATTTATCGGTTTCTTAATTCCAAACACTTCCCAATGAATGTTCAGGCCTTTTGGTTGTGATCTTTCTTGCTTACTTACTTTCTTACTTACTCTTCTACACATTTCTTACTTTGATCACTACTTTTATGTGTTCATCCTTTAATCAGTTTAAGCCCTAGATAATAATTAGGTTAGATTAGAATAACAGCCACAAGAGAAAACCAAATGCCAAATTTTCATTCGAATGTAAATGATCCTGTCAGAATCTAGACCTTGTCACGGGTAGGAGCATGACACTTTTCGTCATTTTTCTACAGATTGAGAATTCCTACATCATGTTATGTTAAACATACAGTAAGAAATGAATATAATTTAGATGTCTAAACCAAGGACCTACACTGATGACCTTGGATGCTGAAATCATACATTGTTTTGAAATTGGGCATCTTGCCCACACCTCCATGCAAACTTTTTGGTCCTTCACAGTTGGTTGCGTCTTTGCTTTGTCTGCTAAGACGTCAACAGCAAGCCAGGTCTGGTGCAACACCTGCGTGCAACACCCACCTGTTAATGGTCTTGACCATTAAACCCCTCTTGTGCGGAAGCACCCATTTCATATTGGCTTCCAACAAAATCAAGACACTAAAGACATTACGTCAGTGTTTGTCCAGAATTGAACTGGAAACATTCATATTTTATTAGTCAGTAGAGTCTAAGATTACCCCATAGATTACATGGATGCCTGTTGTTGTACAATACCATACAGCTGTCTGTCTATCATGGAAGATGTTCTTATGAGTCATTTCTTTTTTCCTCAGTCTGAGACAAATATGTAGGCTATATGAACACAGCTAGAGAGGAAGATAGCGTAAAACAAGAGAGAGGGAGTGACGTCAAACCTGTTTTTCATTTGCCACACCGGTCGGGTCTTTGTAAATAATTATGTGGTAGAAGTTCTGGCAGCCAGACAGAGTAGTGCAGTGTAGATGAGGGGTCTGGAGACACTGTTGCCCATAAAACTTAAACTTGACCATATGTCACGTAATCTTGTGTTGTGGTGTGTGTAACTGGGATCTGTTGGTACTTAAGGCTATTGGCCCTTGGCTGGTGACATATGGTCAATAGGACAGACTGGAGAAGCAATGGTAATATTACGAGAAACCACGATTAATCTGACTCCATAAAATTAAGAACTCGACTTCGGATAATTACTAAGTAGTTTATCAACTATAGCAGACTATTGGCATGGCATATGAGTAGGGTTGGGCACCGAAACACGGTTCTAATATGGCACCGGTGCCGACGCAAACGGTAGTAACTGCATCGAATAACAACGTGGATTTTGGTGCCTCATTTTGGTACTTAAATCGCATTCTTTTTTGTTTTTTGTACAAGGCATCACTGCATATCATGCGCCATCTCTAACATCTTGCTCTGATAGCAACACATCCAGATACAGTTAGCTAACATAAACACTGGATGTATAAACCAGAGGGGTGCACCACATAGGCGAGTGGACAGTGTTTGACAGCTTGCGGGAGCCCAAGTAGCTTTTGCTATATCACGAGCTCCTGTCAAAATCTAGCAGTGGGCCTAACTACACACAAGAATACACGGAAATCTAAACACTTCAACACCGACATAATGTAGCCTAACATGTTCAAAACTATTGTGTGTTATGGGGGAAGACATGAAATTTCTTGAAGCATTTGGGAACACACTGAATTAACTGGCAAGTAGAGTCCCTGTTAGCTTGCTTGCAAATGCCATTGTCCATGACCTGGCAGTTCTATGGCAAGCGGTTTTAACATACCTTATGGCAAACCGCTTACACTGGGTAAACTTGAAAGCAGAGCTTACCATTGTGTGTGCATCCATGGCAAGCTGTTTTAACATTTAAATGTAGGCTATTATTCATAGGAGCAATGAGATATTGATAGTAAATTGAATATAACAGTTCAATTTCATGTTCAAATGTGTCTTATCAATAAAAAAAAAGCAATTCATGCTTTAGACCATTTTAATTTAAACACCGTTTCAATCAGGCACCGGCACCGTTTTAAAAGTATCAATTTAAGAGATATGTATTTGGTGGGTGAATTAACAATTTATTAACCAGTAAACCATAAAGGTAAATGTGACCAATATCACTTAAGTTGAATGTCCTCAGGTAGGTTAACATACTGTAACAAAGAAACAAAGGAACAAAGTAAGCTTAACCAAATAATCAACGTAAGAGAGAGAGAGCGAAAGAGAGAGCAAGAGAGAGAGAGAGCCAGCCAGAGAGAACAAGGCCTTCTCCAGAATAAACGAACAGGCAGGACAGAGCCTAGCCAGTCAAAGAGAGCCAAAGGAAAGACAAGAGACCGAGGTGAGAGCATCTCTTTTATTTTGTGTGATCAACTTCATGACTTGACAAAATCACATGGCAAAATCTAATGACGAAAACTATGTACACATAGTCAGAGCCTTTCAAGTTATCTAGACATCTTTAGATATGTGATACTGAAAATAATAATAAAAAACAATAAAAGTAATAATAATAATACAACTAAATCATAATAAAACATTATTTTCAAACAATGTTTTCAGACCCTTTTAAAGCTTTCCACATTTTGTTATGTTTCAGACTAATCTTAAAATGGATTCAATTATTTTTTTCCCCATCATCAATCCTCATCAAAAAAACACAATACTCCAACACGCCACAAAAAAGCAGGTGTTTGGAGTGTTTTGTAAATGTCTAAAAAAATAAAAGACTGAAATATTCCATTTAGTATTCAGACCCTTTGTTATGACACTTGCAATTGAGCTTTGGTACATTCTTCTTCAGTCAGTGGTCCTTGAAATGCTTCTACGACTTGATTGGAGTCCACCTGTGCCTAAATGAATTCACTGGACATTAGTGAGATCCAGAGTTCCTTTGAGAAGATTAGAGAAGCGTAAAAGGAACTCTGGATCTCATTCTGACTTTTTGACAGTCAGTAAGTTTACATGCACTTGAATTTCCCCTTGGGAATCAATAAAGTATCTATCTATCTATCAGTAAAATCAAGCTACGGTTATAGCTTGACTGTGGGATTTCACTGGACCACTGTCATTATCTCCGTTTACATGACAAAAGAAAACCCCTTTTGTAGAACCAAGTACGAATGTTTTACTCCGCTACGCTGGAGATATGTGCCCAAATGCCAGACTTTCCCTAAACTTTCCATATTAGCTTCATTAGCTTACTTGCTAGCAAACTTTGCATCATTAGTGTAACTAGTTAAAGAGTTGACATTACGTATGGAGATTCTGGGGGATGTTAATTTGCATATGTATGGGAGAAGCTGCAATTTATGAGTATGTCACGTTGTGGCATAAGACTTAGGTAGTTAGCTTGCCTAACTCTGGTAGAAATCTCCGGTGTTCTTGCTCCATGTAGTTTTGTGTTGCAGCCACAGGGTTGCAGCAACAATGCGTAGCCTAACCTACAGGAAATCTGCTGCACATGAATTCATTCGGAATATTTGGAACCGTAATAGCTAGATAATCTGTCTTCTCATTTTGTAGACAAAAATGAAGATTTTATCTTAGTTTTTATTTCATGCCAACTGTTTGGGATAAAGCAGGATTGCTCTTGGAGATAAAGTCCCTTGGCTGCTTTTACTCTTCTCTTGATTCCTAAGACGGCTCTGGGGAGGTCACACTGCCCCCCCTCTCCCTCTCTCTCTCCTTATTTTTGGGTGGTCTGTATTTTGTTTCATGTTTCATTAATCGTTTTATCTGGTATAATTGACATTCTGACTTGATAACTTGTTACGTTTGCATTTAAGTTTGTTGTTTGGTTAAGCTTACTTTGTTCCTTTTTCCTTTGTTACAGTATGTTTACCTACCTGAGTTTTACTTACATTCAACTCAAGTGATATTGGTCACATTTACCTTTATGGTTTACAGGTTTACAGTAATACATTGTTAATTCACCCACCAAATACACATCTCTCATCTCGTATGCCAAGCAAATGCTCTGCTATAGCTGATATACTAGAGTAGTCCTTATCATGAACTATCTGTCAAAAATAGACCCCGCCCCCTGAAATGTCATAAATCACGTCATAACCACGCCTCCTTTTTATGCAAATTAGCCATGTGGTTGTCACCACGTGTTGTTTGTTATTGTTATTGTTTTGTGAGTCATGTGACAGTCATGTGACTGGTGTCAAACCCTGGGCAGCCATATTGGATGTAAAGTCATGTGACAGTCATGTGTCTGTTGTCAAACAATGCCACCCCCCCCCCCCCCCTTGGCATCCATATTGGATGTAGTGTCATGTGACAGTCATGTGACTGATGTCAAACCCTGGGCTGGCCATATTGGCCAAACCCCCTATGTGTGTTTTGTGGATAATGGGGATCAGATAAACTTTGTAGGAGTTGTATATGTTTAGTGGTAAATGGGGATAGATATAAAGTGTGCTGCTAGCCCAGAGGAAAAGAAAATGTTAAAATGAGAGCTCCTCTCTTTCTCAGTTGTTTCTCCTAGACAATAATGAGATCACAGTGATATAAAAATGAGATTATTGCTTTTGTCTCCCGCTTCTCAGGTTTGTCTCTGGAGCAAAATAGTTAAGTTATCTCAGTGTAGACTCCCTTTAATATACAAATGAGATCTCATCAATATTTTAAATAATGCTCAGTGTTGTCTAATTTATACATCTCATATTTTACTCAGGCTGATCCACCAGAGAGCTCTCTCTGTAAACTCATGCAATTCTCATTTCAGATCATTTTGGTAAATCTCAGATTAGGCTCCATCAGTTCTGTAAAGAGATCTCTTCACAAGCTTGAACCGTTCTCATTCTAGTCATCTCAGTTTAGTCCTTTTTGATTTACAAAGAGATCTCAGCAAAGGCTTATACAATACTCAGACTTGCTCAATTTATATATCTCATATTTTACTCAGGATTATCCATCAGAGAGCTCTCTAAGTGAACTAATGTAATGCTCATCCAGAACTATTTGTTTTATAAATTAGTCTGATCTGTAAGAGCGCTAGCTGTTGTACAACAATTCTCAAATGATTTTCATTGGCTTATTTGTTTTAATTGCACATATTTTCAAGTTCACATTTGCAAACAGTAGGCCTAACCATGTGATGTGACCACCACACATGACGATGCTCTGATAGACCTCTGAAGTTCGCCTACAAAAAAGCTACCATCTATGCCCATACAAGGAGATCACCTGTTAAATTCTCGCGCAGGGAGACGACGAAATCGGAGACGCAGACGTTTTCCTAAACACACTTTTGTCTTCAACCTTCGAGTAGATATTATTATCAATGGTACGTGAAGGCGGCACAATTTGATTTTTGCTACCCCAGAGCTAACTTGCGACTTGTTAGCAAGTTAGAGAAATCAAGTTAGACTCCAGAGGTCTATGATGGTCGGACGTGACAAACTCGCGTGCAGAAGAATCCTACCAGAAAAATGCAGTCTAGATTTGGCCCAGTGAAACCAAGTGAAACGGTGTGTGGGTATGAAGGATTGTGCAGAACTTGCTACCACGAAAACTCAGAGAAGGTACATTAACATTTTGGTAATTTGCTAACGTTCTTGCATATTTTTAGACTCAATATATCATTGAACAACCTGACGAAGCAGCACAGAAAGTTAGCTAGCTAGTTAATGTTAGCTACTTGTAAGTTACATCACTGGCTGTGCCGCTTGTATATAAAGCTAACGTTAGACAATTTAACGTTGCTAGCTTACTTTGCCTTATACAGCTTTAGTCTGTATGTTTTGAATGGTGTTAAGCCATGCTGTAGCCAAAATGCGAATTTTAAAATGTCTTTGGGATGTCAGTCAAGATGACGAAGCTAACGTTATTGCCACTGGTTTAAACTGGTTCCAGCTCAATTCCACTGAAAAGAGGCCGGCAGCTCTGGAAGACTACGCTAGACCATCAGATCAAATTGCTGAACAAACAGCGTACCAAAATGGTAAGTATATTTTCCCCCACAATATGTTCTCACTTTTGTTTAACCTGCTATAAATTACAGCATATTGTAACAGGAGTTAAAGGGCATTCTTGTAACCCAGGTAAACTAGGAAGTAGCGTTGCTGCGGTCGAGGGATCGTGAAATAGGCAAGTCAGCATCTGCAGTCATGAATAACTTACCAGTCAACATTTCTTTTGCAATTAATAGAATCTGTAGCATGCAAATCAAACCAGCTATTAGCCTAATATAAAACCATGATATATCTAGGTATGGTGAAGGGTATGGGATGTGGGGTTATCTATCTATCTTTTAATTACAAAGGCCAAGGGAACTTTATCAGGATGCATAGTATCCTGAGTCCATTCAATAACTGGCCTTTAAAAATAAAAATCTGCCTGCCTCTATGGGATTTTTAACATAGGGGTTCCTTACTTATGCCCCTGTATTTTAAGGAATAACATTTATTAATTTATGATACCTGGTTCATTCACAAAGAATATTGGTGTGTTTAAAGGTTGGATTTTTTCCTCATTTTTTAATTGAGGCATTAAGATCAATTTCCAACAGATGATTTATTGTATTCCTCTGGTTGTCTTAACTTATGCACAGTTGATGGTTTTATAAAGACACCCCTACACCAATAAATAGTTCATGTAGACTGTCACACAATGGTAAGTGGAACATTGGCCACAGCTTGTAACAACTTTTTTTTTTTTACCATTCTTTGCGTAGGGATGTGTACACAAGGATGTGTAACCTTGTGTAATTTTGTGTAACTTGGGAATTACAACAGAAAGGAACACGTTTCAGCTAATCAAAATCATGACTGAAAGTGTCAGTTTCAGAGCTATTATTACCACACTGATAGATTGATTTTGCTTTTTATTTGCTGCCTACGTTATGCACTGTGGAGCGGCTCTGCGGATGGACAGCTGTGGAATCCATAAAGGTCAAGAAGGCTTTTGTTACGAGGGGCTGGAGGTTCCAAAACATCCATGAAGCTGGGGTAATTTTCTCTTATTTTAAATTATTTCCAATTGTGGTGAGCATTATTGGTGGGCCTTTTATAAAGGGTAGGCCTCTATTGCACTAAAATTATTCAACCTTTATACAGTTAACATCAAACTGTGTAGCTACGAAAGCTACAAAATCACATTGTCATAGAAATGATAGAGGCAGAAATTTCCACTAGGTTTTATGAAGATATTTTACAGATGGGCTGAACATACATCAAAGTAAAAAAAAATGACATGGCCAAAATGATTAACTCACCAACAATATTTGTTGTATGGTGTATACCAGGGACCACAAATGGTGGACCGCGATCGAGTCCGACCGTGACGTGATCCTATCGGACCCAGACCATAATAGCCTAATTTAGATTTTCACGTGTAAGATTTCAAAGCTGCGCTAAATGTTTTAGTTGGTTAGGATAACAGCATTTACTTCAGGAACCATCATTTAAGCTTGCTGCTACTCAGCCAGTGAAATCTGTGAATTCTGATAAAGTCGAGAGTCAGTGAGTAAAGTAGCCTACTATGGAGAAGAGACTGATAGCCTGAAACGGCGGAGGAGAGGAGGCGGGACGAGAAACAATCATATGGATATCTAAGTTAACGATAAGTAAGTTATTTTCAAATCATCGATTGCTCAAAGAGGAGAAAGCTAGACAGCGAGAACAGAGCTTTATATAACGATATGGGGGCAATACCCGCAAAACTGTCATCCGTAGCGCCAACTAGGCTAAATATGGATGTGACAGTTTTGCTGAATTGCCCTGTACCCTCTTCTATTCTGAGACAGGCGATTTTTAAAAGCGCCAATTTGAAGCACCTCTACTAGACAAAGCATATTGAGCAAGCATAGGGTAGGCTAGGCCCATTCAACAGTAAACTGAGACCACAGAATATTTTACGATTTAAGAAGGCAATATGATTGATCCACCACAATCTAGTTAAGCCGACATGCATTCACTGCCCAACAACGTGATGTTCCTGGGTTTCCAGGATTTCGGGTCAACATAAAAAAAAAACTAAAAAAATTAAATTTAACTTGCTGATTAATGGGTTCAAGGAACCAGCCTTGTCTCAGCTCAAATTTTATTTTAAGTTCACGTTAAGATCTTTAAAATAGCCAAGGCTACTCAGTTTTTCTCCCCAATCACTCTTATCTTGCCTTATTTCTCCTCATTTCGAATGTTGCCTTTTAGGCTACTTATTTTATTTCACATTAAACATTAGGCTTAGGCCTACAATCTTCTTGAATTTCCCCTTGGGGATCAATAAAGTATCTATCTATCTATCTATCTATCTACAACTAGGCTCCATCCATCCATCCTAATATTATATATACACAGTGGTGATTCTAGACATTTTTAACAAGGGTGGCACTAGTGAGGCACTGATTCAAGGGTGGCATGAGGCAAAACATCCAGATAAACAGAAACAGGCTCAAGATGTGAAATTAGCACAAATACATTAGGGAAACCAGATGCAAACACCATACTCATAAATTGAAGGACAAAAAAACACAAATACCTTACTCTCACATAAAATGTCTTTGTACTTGAATAAAATGTAATACAAACATATTAAAGTTAATTATCTAAGTTGTCTGTCACTGGGCTATGCTGTTCTAAAACATTAAAATATAATCAATTTTATTATATTACTGTAAATGAAGATATACAAAATATACTCATCCAAGACATTTCCCCCACTCTATGGCCATCTATTTTTGTAGCTGTTACAATAATTTGACCCTTTTTTTGTCTATTTGTTTATTTTCTCAAGAAACTTGAGGTTGGTATGAAGGAGTGTATTGTGTATGTGAGCAATTTCATCTTCCTGAATCTCAATATTATGATCACAACAAGTCTGGGCAAATTATTAATTAAATTTTCACGTGGGGTACCGATTCCATGATTAATCATCACTTTAAAGTTCTCAAGAAACTTGAGGTTGGTATGAAGGAGTGTATTGTGGATGTGTGCAAACATTGTGCACGTTGCACATGGTGCAGCTTCTTGCAGGGCAACCACATAACCGGTTCCATGTGTTTGTATTGGATGACTAAAGTTCTCAAGAAACTTATCTACCTGAATCTCAATATTCTGATCACAACAACTCTGGGCAAATTACAAGTCAGCACCAGTGCTGCATTCATTGTTTTGCACTTTTATAATCACATCACCAAAAGTAGATTATTGGTTTTACCAAAATAATTTGGCACCATTTTTAAACTACAAACCTATAAAGTATTTTGATACAAAATATGATGCCATTTTTTTCCAACTAAATAAAATAAAAATGACCACATACTATTTTGTATTTTACATACATGTATCAGACATACTGCCTATCCCTGGCTGTTGGCTGCAGCCACTCAAGCTAGGTAGTACTGATTGTTTTGTGTTTGTTTTGTGTTTATGTTAGTTTTGATCCAATTTGACAGCTTTGCTATGTTGCCCACCCAAAATTTCTACCAGCCCACCCAAATATAGTAGCCTAGCCTAGGTTAGAACCAGCCCTGCCCTGCATGGAGACATATTTTACGATAATAATGGAGAAAATGTTAGCAAAACTTTAGGTTTTTGTTAACGGAATCTCCCTACCCTCATTCATCTATTTGCGCAACAGCCCACATTCTGCCTTTTTTTTTTTAAAGCTGTCATCGTCATAGGCACGATATTTAGGCTACCTCTGTTAAGCCTACACAAAGTTGCGTATTAAGGAGTATTTCCTGATCGGGGAAACCTTTCGTTCTGCAGTTCAATTGTGCCGCAGGCAAATAAAGGCAAGTGTGTTTGCCACTTACATTTCTGACATCTGACACTTCACACTGCTGCAAGTGCATCAAGAAAGGTCCTGCCTTACACCATGTTAATGGCTAATCGTAGACTAGGATTTGGGGTGGCACCTGGGGTGGCTAATCGAAGCACTCCTTGTTTACAAATCACTTCAAGGACAAATCCGGTATGAATTGATCCATAGCTCTTGTTGGAAATCACTGTGTGCTGTTCATAGGAAAAAGAAAATGTGGCACAGCCAATTCTGAGTTATGGACAGGGAAGTATAGCCCAGAGCCGTATAGAAGTACTTTTGGTATTCCTGACATAATGCAGGGTAGCCATGAGGGTCTTAAAAGTCTTTAAACGGTCTTAAATGTCATGTTCCTTAATTAAGGTCTGAAAAAGTCTTAAATTCCGTTGGCAAAGTCTTAAAGTCTTTTTTTAAACGAAGGTCTTCAATTTTAATTATACTAGCCTGCAAGCAAGGTGAAATGGGGAAAAAACTAGCCTGGCAGGCCATCCTATATCATTGAAATGTATAGTCTGGAATCAAGCCATTCACCTCGCTTAATCCAAGGGGCGGGCAGAGAATTGTCTTTCAAACTGCCTAGGCATGCAATAGGCCAGCGCTACGACCATATCCGTTATCCGATTCGGCAAAAGCGGCAAATACATCCTTCTTGAAAGGAATGACTTAATTGCATTGTGTTGCTCAACTTTCAAAGAAAAGCACAAGTCCAACTCCTCCAAAGTTGACGCCAACGCCAATTCAAACAACCGCTCTTAGTTTGCCATAGCCACCTTCCTTGTTGTTCACTGTCTTCCTTGGGACTGTCGCCATCCTGTTAGCCCCCTTAAGACTCTCTAACAAAATAGAGCCCTGTGATTGGATGGCGTCCACGGCGTCAGCCAATAGAAATCCCTATGGTTTGATACTAGGCGTACAGGCTGAGCAAATTAATTTGCGTCGCTAGGGTGCGTCTAGATTTCTAGGCTAGGAAAAACAACAACAATGTGAAAATTCAACAGGGGTTGATTAACGTCAGAGATCGTCTAATTTAGTGTTGCACGGTGCACCGATACTACAAAAAAGTGTTGCAATAGCTATTAGCAGTTGTCACAATACCTAATTTTATTAGTATCAATACTTTTAAGAATGACCGTGTTCTTGTTTGTGTGCACAAGGCATGCTTCTAGTGCCTCCTCCCCAAGCCTGTGCGTCTTTTCTCCTCACACACATATGCGCAGCTGTCGTGCCATAAACAGCGAGACATGGCTGCTAGTTTAGCTTAAGTGATTCTGTGGTAACACATAATAATAGGCTAATATCAAGTTGATTTGCTCACTTGCACCTCTCATAACCTACCTAGGCTATGAGATATGCGTGGGTCTACTATTGGGTTTAATGTCATTTAGAAATAGGCAGCATAACCTTTGCAAACTTTTACATCTGAGAGAGCTCCTTGCTAACTAATTCTGCTAGCTCAGGTCATGTACAGTATGTCATTCGTAATTAGTGCTAAAATCATTATTGAACATGATCCCTTCTATGAACTTGATAGTTTTTTATTTACATTTATTTTATCTAATGACAGACAACAATGAATTGCATCCACATATCCTTATGCATTATGTGCAACTATTATTCACTAGCCTAAAACCGTGAGACTGAAGGCTACAGTAATTACTCACGTATTTCTTAAAGTGACAAACACTCAATTACACCTAGGCCTACACACCACATTAAAATTTGCCTAGGTGTAATAGTTTAAAATAAATATTAAGTATTCAAATGACTAAATATGTTTAGCAATTAAGCAGATTAATAGTAATTATGCAGATTAAAAAAATACTATACATTAACTGTACACTTTATATGAATTGAAGGTATATGAAATAGAAACATATGAAATAAGCCATAATTTTCCGTGTGTGTGGAAAGAGTCAAGCAGAATCTAGGATGCCCACTGGTGTGAATGATAACACTATATTCAATATTACTGATGATGTCAAGGTGGTCTGGGCCCCAAATCAAATACATTTTTTAAAATTATCGAAGAAGTATCGAAATCGCAATTCTTGATGTGGTATCGGTATCGAAACAATAATTTTGGTATCGTGGCAACTACACTAGTCTAATTTCTTAGGATATCATAAAAAATACTTTGGGTTTTCGCGACCGGCAGCAATGAATCAACATAATCAGTCGAAAGGAGAGGGACAGCACATCATGGGGGGGAAGTGTTGTTTTAATTGTCATTATGGATTTGATCTGGTGTTTTACAACCGCATAATGGGTGTGATGTAGGTCTTAATTTTCATGTAAGTGGTCTTAAAAAAAGTCTTATTTGGGGTGGTCAAACCTGGGGAAACCCTGTAATGGAAAGAAGATACCAAAGGCTTTTTTGCCATATTGAGTCAGCTTTACTTTCTTGTCCATAACTTGTCTAGGTTATGACACATTTTATTGTTCTTTGTCCTTTGGACAGTGCCTGGTGAGCTCGAACAACAAGGCTTTGAATCAGTTTACACCAGATTTGCCCTTCAATGAGACTGTGTGACATGTTCCAGCAATACTCATCACTTAAACCTCACTGATCACAGGAGAAATGTTCCTGTTGAAACCCACTATCAGAACTAAACAAGGCAACGCTGCATTTAGTTGTTATGCGTTCTGACTATAGAGCCAGCTCCCAGATGACAAAAAAAAATGCCCAAATTACTTTTTTGACATCAGGACTCTGAACTTAACTATTTTCAGATGCCCATTTTTTTTTTACACTGAATAGGCTTAGTCCAACCAAAACAAGGTTTTGCCTAGTGGTAAACTGGATAGGGGTTAATCCTAGTCTGACAATACAGTTTACTCACTAGATGAGGTGAGGGAATTCAACAAACTTGTTTAAGCTTGACAAATATATCAATACAATCTGTTTTTCAATTGGGCAACATATAGTAAATGTGAGTGGTAGCTATCACATCCCCCATTCTGTGTTTAAGTGATTAATAAGGTGTGTCTGATCTTTTGTGCTGTATCAAAATTCCCACAGTTATGAAAGCAGACGGTCAAACAAATGTCTTACTTTGTATTTTTGAGTGGCTCACAAACTAACAATGTTCTATTTTCTGCTCTTCTCTCCCTCCTCCCTTTGGTTGGTTCCACCACCAGGATAAAAGATGCAGATTGACCAGCCCATGCTTTCATCCACCATTGTACACAGTATGGCACGCTTTGGCACAAGTTCAGTTTGTTTATGTTATTGTTTATTAGTTAATTCCTCTATGTTGTATGATTTATAGATAGACTTAAATTGTCATTGTGCAGTTGGTCCGTACAATGCAATTTTTTTGTGCAACTTTTAAAAATAATACTCACATACACACTCACACACACAAAAAATAAAAAATAAGAATACACAATTTTTAAAAAGAACATATCAAGGCATTAACATGCTTCCATTGCTTGAAGTCCATTTTAAAGTGCAACTGTGCAAGCTCCCTTTGCTTAAAGTCCATTTTTAAAGTACAACTGTTTTGCTTTGTTTTATAAAATAAAAGTTTGAAATGCTATGGAGTGCCCTATTTTTTGACCCTCAAACTGATATCTCAATTGTAACTCCTACTTCTCAACAGTTTCTCATTGCAATGTCTCCTCATTTGCTCTATTATTTCTCCTAAGGAGAAACAAGTTGTAAATGAGACTACACTCAAAGATATAAGAGATCTCCCGTATTTCTCCTGCTTCTCAAACTAATATCTCTTATGTGACTCCATCTGCTCTATTATTTCTCCTAAGGAGAAACAAGTTGTAAGTGAGACTACACTCAAACATATAAGAGATCTCCTGTACTTCTCCTGCTTCTCAAACTAATATCTCTTTTGTGACTCCTACTTGTCTTATTGCTATGTGTCTCATCTTTTTGCTTGTTTTATTTCTCAAAATTAGGAGAAATAATTGTGACAAAAGTAATACTTAAATGATCCTTAAAAGAGAATCACCATTTAGCCTCCTTAGCAACAGAAGGGATACAAATGAGAAGCAAAAGTTTCCTCTGGGAGCATAGCCGTTAACCTGTTTAGCATGTTGTTAGAGGTTCTGGTTGAAAAAATGTGTTAGCTATAAGTTACAAGTGCTAACCAGTAGGCCCACGGCTTTGTCGGGCATGTCTCTGAGTGTGTTGTTTGAGCCCCTTTCATGTGGGGGTCTGCCTACCCTACGTACACTAGTGCTGATAACATTGTAAAAGATCTGTTTATGAGTAGTGGCGTCTGTATGCAGACACCTGGTTATCTATAAACCCTTTTTGTAGTGGGTGTGTTTTGCCCCGGCATGTCTCTAGGATTGAGATTATAAAAGCTGTGGGTGATGTATAGCTATCATTGTTTTTGAACAGAACTTACCATGGCTAACATGATTGAATCGGCAAAATCAAAGAGGCGGATTACACTCCGCCTGTTAAGCGCTAAGCTATCGAATCCTGAAATGACTTATGCACCGCAAAGGAGGAGACCTGAAACTTTTGTTAATTTTCTGAGTAAACCTAATGATGGCGTGGAATACCAATGGTTGTTGAACGATGGGCGCATAGGAGGCTATGTTTTTGACAAGGAAGATCGCAGTGTGAAGCTATATGCTTTGACATCTCCGGATTTGGCGTTTTCAGACGACATGGCGCACATTTCATTTTGTGATGCAGATTGGGTGATGTTTAGGGACTCTTGGAAGGATATTGTACAGCCTGCTATGGACAGTCGCTACACAGCATCATGGAATAGTCCAGCCTATATCAAGTCATATGATAGGGGTCTCAAACAATACACTCAGAGACATATCCTGACCCAACACCTCCTCTACAAAGTTCATAGACCCCCAATACATACATACATAATTAACCACTGTGTTTGTAATCAGTTAAGCAGTACGTCTCCGGCTAGCCTGTTGTTTGATGAGCCACATGTAAGGGGCTTCAAACAATAAACTCAGAGACATGTCTGGGCACAACACCGCCTCTACAAAGTGTGGGGGCTTCTTAGACCCCCAATACATACATACATAATTAACCACTGTGTTTGTAATCAGTTAAACAGTATGACTCCGGCTAGCCAACTATATGATAAGACACATGAAAGGGGCTTCAAACATCACACACAGTGACATGCCCGGGCCCAACACCTCCTCCAGGCATAGACCCATTTGGTCACACACACACACACACACACACGACCCCATGATTCTAGTTATAAAAATTACAGTATATGGGATTTGGCTGACACCTTTTTAACCAAAGCGCCTAGCGAAATGGTAACCAATTTAAACTTTTTTTTTTTTTTTATTATTTTTTAATCCATATCTCTCAACATCTCTAGGACTTAAAAAATAAAAGTAAACTTCATACTACTCTCAGCCATTAATATAGTTGCTAGGAGTGGGGGTCGAACCCACGAGGACACAAACATCCATTTGATCTTAAGTCCAACGCCTTAACCACTCGGCCATCCTAGCAGCACACTTTGTATTTACACCCATTTACCACTAAACATATACAACTCTTACAAAATGTATCTGATCCCCCTTTATCCACAAAACCCACATGTGGGTTTGGGGGCCAATATGGCCGCCCAGGGGTTTGACATCAGTCACATGACTGTCACATGACACTACATCCAATATGGATGCCAAGGGGGCCTGGCATTGTTTGACACCAGACACATGACTGTCACATGACTTTACATCCAATATGGCTGCCCAGGGGTTTGACACCAGTCACATGACTGTCACATGACTCACAAAACAATAACAATAACAAACAACACGTGGTGACAACCACATGGCTAATTTGCATAAAAAGGAGGCGTGGTTATCACGTGATTTATGACGTTTCATGGGGCGGGGCTTATTTTTGACAATTTGTTCATGATAATAACTACTCACATGTGTTTAATACTTCACTCAGTTCTGGAATAGTTCCCTCTTCTTTTAAACAGGCAAGGGTTACACCTTTGCTAGGTAAGTACACTTAATCCAACTGATCCAACACATTTAATCATTTTGGAGATTATGATTTAAATGTTTTGACATTTGGCATTACAGGATTTACCTCAGGTGAGGCATAGCCTCCGTATTGCCATTGTATTCTATTGAGAAATATGCTTTCTGCACTATATGGATTAGCCTGTGTCTATGGACCTAACTATTTATCCCCATAGACCACACTGTGTACTATTTCTGTTGGCTTGGCTCCTTCCTCCTGGTTCTAAAAATAAAACTCCATCTTTTGTTGTCTCTCATCAGCTAGACAAACTAGGAAACATTTTTCAAAGCATTTGGCAACATAATGATGGCTAAAAATATAATTATATTGCTGCCACAAGAGGATGACGTTGAACAGGTATTACAAAGGTATGAAATTGTTATCAATTAATCAAGGTGTTATTAATCAAGTCTATCCTACATTATATGCAACAAATTGAAAATGTTATTCTTAATTCCTCCCTGTCACACTTAGACACTGACAGCAAGCTAAACTTTCAGTAGGGTTTTGGCTCCAGTAGGGTTTTGGGTCTAGTGACATCCCTGGTCCGTGCCACATATGGGTCCAAGTGCCTACGGGGACAAATGGTCACTTCCCAATCCCACACTACCGTTCCCTCCCACTCACCTCCTGTCAATCTCCTATCCTCCTATTTGGCAGCTTTCAGTAGAAAAGTGGTGGAGGGCTGAGATGCTATTTTGATAACCGATCCACAAAGGACACCATAGCCATAGCACTCCATACTGCACTATCACACCTGAAGCATAGACTACAGGAGAAAGAAAACAGAGATCCCACCATTAATCATCAGTGGGGACTGTGTGGAAAGGGTGGCAGACTTCTGCTTCCTTTGAGTCCACATCGAGGAGAGCCTATCCTGGAGCGCGAACACCTCTGAGCTGCTGAAAAATGCCCGGCAGAGACTACTTCCTGAGAATACTCAGGAGGATTAACATCACACAAAGACTGCTGGTGAGGAAAGCGCTCCAGTGGGTCATGAACAACACCCAAAAGATCGCCGGCTGCCCTCTCCCCACACTGGAAGAACTATACAGTTCCCGTTGTCTCAAAAAAGCCCAGAACATCATTATTGGGGAGGTTATACGGTTGCACTGATTCGGGTGTAGGGTAGTGGCACTATACTGGATGGTATATCGGTCAGAATATAGAACGAAGAAGAGATGGGGTTTAACTCTGTATTGTTCCAGCATTGATATTCAGTTGCCAATATGCACACACACATGTATACATATCACATACATATATATAGTCTGAAAGAAAAGAACAAAATACAACTTAGATTCTAATTCCTTACAAATAATCTTTCTGCAGCTCATCATACATAAATGCACTATTATGCTTATCAGACTGAACTAGAAGGCTAAAAACACATACAACACCACTAATTCCCTTCAAGTTAGGAAGTAGAATTTTAGTTCGTGACTATAATTTTTCCATGGTCAATGTTGCCATCTAGTGGGTTAAAACGATACTGTGTAATGACCTTAACGGCACATGTACACTCTTTTCCTCCGTTCGAAGATACGTTCTTACAACAGTATAAACACCAGGTGGTCAATTCCTAAGCTAAACACATGAAATATTATAATCTCCTAGAACAGTTACACTATATTACTTCAAGGAAACTACAGCAAGAGCCAGTTTAACTATGCTAGCAACTTCTTGCATACCAGTATGGATTAACTCTATTAACATCATACGAACTTACTTGTCGTCAATGACTCGACACTCTGAATATTAACGACTGGATTACTCAGGATAACTACTACAGGAATAAAAGGTAAGCTATACTTTTCTTGGAGCACCAAACTTGCACGTCTGGCAGAGAGAAAACAGGAAACACGTTTAACAAAGAAAATATCGCGACAAATGATCTATCGCGGCAAATGCACGTAACAGTCCAAGCCTTTTCTACAATCATAAAAGACACCAGGGGCGCCGATAGGGTTGTATTCCATAGTACGCACAATACATGGCCCACCCATTTTGTTCATGATGTATTCCTTTTTAACCAACGCTAATTTAAATTAAATTAATGAATTTGAACTACAAACACTTTGCAATTGCTATGTTTTTATTTATTAAACTTTCCAACTAACGGTTAGTTAACTATACATCATTAAAGATGGGTGTCTCAACTATACCAGGTGGGTGTCTCAACTGTACTCTATAGGGTACAGTTGAGACACAGTCAAGACAAAAAATGCACCTTATGTTTATGAGCTAATTGTGGAAAATATAAACTACTTATGGGTATTATTGATTTATAATATTTTAGTCTACAAGCTAAGGAAATGGCATGTGGAATGTTGTGTGGAAAATCACTTCTTTTCAGTATTTATTTTTTGTTTGATTTTGTGTGGGCAAAACTGTACTCAGTCTACTATACCCTTATTTACCAAATTTGCGCTTTTGGTAAATGTAGGCTATAGCCTCTCCTTATTGAGCCTAAGAAAAACCTTTACATAAACTGGAACAGAAAGCCCCTTTTAATCACGTCAACCTACCCACGTCATCTCTTATCAAATAGCCTACTGCATTAAGCTTCTAACTTTTACAACACTAGCTGTAGGTTACGTGGGCTTATAGGGGTGTTTCACGCTTTTTAAAAGTTCTGGGATGAGGGAGATTTCTCTCCTGGGATTTTTTTTTAAATTCTGGTTGCTAAACACACTATTTTAATGCAGTTTGGAAAGGACAGAAATGCCTTTACAAAGCAAGCGGCTCTGACTCAAATTAGGTGAACATAGCTTATGCGCATTATAACTTCACTGCCCAACCCGCGAAAAAGGGAAAGAAAAGAAAAAATAAACCAATGAGTTTATGTCGCGATTTGCGAGAGAAAAACACAATTATGTTATGGTAACTTAGTAACCATAAGGATTTGCTCACAACACTCTAAATACATTGCACTGCTGTTTTGGTTGTCCCAAACTTTTAGATGATAGGCATAGGCCTACGCAAAGTCAAGGAATTTTAACACCCGCACCAACCCGACTCGTCATGACGTGCCTTAGCCCCAAAAAGGCTGAGAACCTCTGCTCTACGCATTAACTGAATCCCTGTTCCAACCAGTGTTTTAGTTTTTTTTAAATAAGCCTACAGAGGTAAGCAAACAATTCAACATTTTAAACATGTGTAGACCGCGTGACCGTAGAGGACAATCTCTCACTGCTGTCAGTGTCAGCATCACTGCTAAGAACAGTAGGCCTACATCTTCGTTACGGTTAAACGCCTGAAAAATATTAAGCTGCTGCTGTTGTTTTCTTTTCATGACTGAATGATTTAAGGCCCATTCACACCAAAAACGATAACGATAACTATAAATAAATATCGTTCTCGTTAATATGAATGACGACGTTCACACATAAACTATAACGGGGTATTTCCCAGAATCGGGGCCTATTTCTGTCCACAGGGTGTAATTCTATTAAAAACACATTAAATCTAATAATGTTTAGCATCACTAATTAGTATAAAGAAAAACAAGCCTAGACTATTTTAATGGTTGCTCTTACTCATGATTTAGACACATTTTATTGGTGTTTTATGGTACAATATCAGTGTTTTGGTGTTGTCCGCAACCAGAGTTTTCACATATTGTGCCATATCTCAAACATTATTTATCAAAAAATAATTTAAAAAATCATGCATATGAATTAAATGTTACCTGAACTAATGAACTGCATGCACACATTATGCATATATATGCATTTCCTGTTTTATTTTGCTTAATGTTTACCTGTCCCATGGTTTAGCCGTCATTACCAGCACACTCTACATAAAGGCACTTTGCTACTGTTTTTTCATCAAAAAAATATTTGGTAACCATGGTCACCTAATATCACAGTGGAATACATGGGTGTCAAGCAGAAAGATTGATGCCTTTATGTCCAGAAACATAAGAAAATCTACTCTTTATCCCTCGTTTTGGGCATGTACACTTATTATGTGTCATTACCATACGCATTGTATTTCTGTATTTTTGAATATTCCTGAAATTTTAAAATGACTTTAATAGTTTAAATGATGTACATTACATGTAGAAAGCTAGCTACACTTGCATGGTGATCATTTTTACTTCTTAGGGTAGTTTTTCGGTATAAATGTCATCATCAACACAGTCATTACCAGCACATTATAGCTTGAAATGTAGTGGTAATGACGACTGTGTTGGTGATGACATTTTTGCAGATACATTTAAAGTAATATTTTTAAAAGAAATACGTTTTTTTTTTTTTTTCACAAAGTCAGTTCAACTTGGGTTTCTAAATTATAAACATTTAATTGCAATAGATTACGATCAGTGATTTGTCATCACCGCAACAAATGTCATTACCAGAACTGCAATGTCATCACCATCACCATGCATATTTTTGCCAATAGAATATGTATAAATTACAATAAATTACATTAATTAGATATTTTTGATAATGTTGGACAGTCTAAATTGCCACTGGATGAAAACAGATATGATATATGGCATTTATTTCAAATAAATGAAATTCCAAGCCAGGGTCGAGTGAAAAAATAAAAAAATAAGATACTTAAACGACTATAATTCATGTTGTAAGTAAAATTCAACAATTCTAATAAGTTCAAGATAAAATAGACTTCATGTGAAACCATAATTGATCATTAATTGATCATTGATTGTCCATTTCATCTTTAAAATGTACATATTAGATAATGTGATGGTAATGACATTTACCTGAAAAATGACAAAAAAACATAAATTCCCTTATATTGTGGTCTCTACCAAGCTCACAAGGTTACTCCTATCAAAATGACTGATAACTTGTTGCATACCAATTAGTAAAAGTTTGAATTTAATTTTTCAAAATTTCAGTAACCCAAATAGGCCCAAAATCTGAGAAATGCCCAACGATAACGACATGAAGAACGATATCGTTGGGGATCACTTTCAGAGCGATTTTCACAACGATAAAATGCTAATAGCCAATCAGAACCCATCGAATTTTAGCCCTCACATTTATGAACACAATGAGAGACTTTGTTTATCGTTGTTCAGTGTGAACGCTTTTATCGTTATGGTTATAGTTATAGTTATCGTTATCGTTCTTGGTGTGAATGGGCCTTTAGGCTATTATCCTATGAATGAATGGAACGTTGTGTTTTTAAGCGCCAGAATATCCTATCCAAAGCCACCCCCGAAACCCGCCACAGGTCAATCGTTATCATGTCATGACAATGCTACGTTTTCATATATAATATAGTCTATGGTTTCCATGCACACCATATTCCGGTTTTATTCGGAATAATGCCAATATTCAGATTGCACATGAGTCAATAAATATAGGCTAGTTGTCACACAAGTTTTCTTTCTTTTTTTTTTATTGTTGTAGGCTAATATTGAATGATTTCACAAATAAAGCCGTGAAAAAATTGTACGCACAGTACAGGATTACGCCTGCCGGCGCCACTGAAAGACACCAATCATCCAGGTCACTCCCTGTTTGAAATGTTGCTTTCAGGCAGACGGTACAGATAAATTAACGCAAGGACAAATAGACTCAAACACAGTTTTTATTCTACTGCCACCTAGCCTGACGAGCCAGACCCACATTAAAATGTGGGTCGCAGTGCTCAGTCAGAGGGGCGGGATAATCAGTTGTCTTTCAAATTCCCTCTGCACGCAATAGAACAGCGGCAGCGCTATGAGTCCCATGCGTTTCCAACCAGCGGAGCTAGTTGGCTAGTTCAAACGTTTGCCAACTTAATAAAAGCTTAACTCGCGTCACACTGTTCACCAGCAGCAACATCCATCTTATTTGTTTTCAAGTAGCAGGGAATTCAAGCCAAACCGTTGCAACTCTGCCATCAATCATTATGTTAAGCCCACCTAACGACTCTATACACGATTTCATTGGCCTGATTAAGTTTCGATTTCTGGAGCTCACAAGCCAACGGAGAGTTGCTAGACTAGCCCTGGCAGCAAATGTAATTTGCTGCCGCTAGGGGCGTGTCTAGATTTCCAGGCTAACTGCCACCCTCAATGCTGCCAAAAATAACGTGCAATATGGAAGCTGATGTGAAATTGATCAATGACAGAAAGTAAGATAAGAATAAGGACATTTGAAATTACTATTGAGGCTTTGATGCTCCTGACAAAGAGCTGAACATATGAAGTGTTTCCTAGTGATGGGGATAAACTGTGGATAATTTAACTCCCTCTAGTGGTATAAAGTATGGAATTACATTGTTCCTTCATTTCCTTCATTGTTTAGCTTTTTTTTGGTTTTCTAGGTAGTAGCGAGAGAACATACTGAATCATATTTTGTAACACCCCTAACTGCGTCTATGTGGGGAGTTGCCTAAAGATGACACAAGACTCTTTTTTGATTGTGTCAATGTGGAGAGTTGCCTAAAGATGACACAAGACTCCTGTTTGATTGTGTATATATGGAGAGTTGCCCAAAGATGACACAAGACTCCAATTTGATTGACCAGTCCTGTCACTATTAGTCCTCTAGATTATTTGATAATTAATTACATGTCGGTGTAAAAACCAATCAGAGACTCAGCGAGGGTTTCCCAGCTTGATCGCGCCCTCACCACCAGGTAATTGAAGTCATTTATTTACTCCATTATGATGTGCATTACATCATATGTGTGCCCCTGATGACCTCCGTGCACTTAGTGTGTGTGTGTATGTGTGCACACTCCCCCTGATGGGTAAAATGCAGAGCGTTATTTGCAACACTTGAGATCTTGATTAATTGAATTGAATGTATCCATCGATTGATTGTATCCATATTGAAGGTGGAAAATGCTAAACACTACACTCGGGCTCCTACATCAGGGTAGGTTACGATTGATGCTGTATTTGTACAGCAGTTTTTTTATGGTTGTTGGTTAACAATGGAAGCATATTGTGTATACATATTTGGTCTTTGGTCCAGGTGGCAAAAACAAACCTTTTCCTGTGGCCTCTATCAAAAGACAACATGCAATAGCAGCAGTAACAGCAGGGAGAGAGAGGAGAGGGGGAGAGAGAGAGAGAGAGAGGAGAGGTAGAGGGAGGAGGAAGGAGAGAGAGAGATAATTGAAAGACTGACAGATCATATCTGGATCCTTGTCCAAAAGATGTAAGACAAATAGATCTAAGAATAGATCTAGACAAGAACTTTTTGTCTAAGGTTTTTAAACACTCTCGTTGAGTGTTTTTACAAGTATTATTTAATATGTTCTTATGTTTTTTATATATTTTCATTTATTTATTTTGAATGTTTTTATGTTATACATAAATATTTCTTCATGTTGTATTGATGTCCACTGTTGGTGAGCCTTCATGTTGTGTTTATGCCAATTTATGAATGTGTTCTCTCTGCTGGCTGCATAACAAATTGCCCCTTGGGGATAATATAGACACCTTGATACCTTGATATACCCACATGTTTAAACTAGCTTTGTTTTTGTCTTCTTTTGATGCGTTTGAACAGTATAAACACATCATTGCCATGTGAACAGTTGCATGAGCTCATGCATGATTGTTGACCTGAAAGCAAAATAATGTGCTGATTTTAGCCCCAGGCTTCAAAGTCATTTTGATGGTAAACTGAAAGCCTGTTGTCATACTTAGATTCTCGGGGTAGACCTAACCAATCAATTGAATAGACCTAACCAATCAGAGCAACGAAATAGCTTACTGTTGGAAAAACACATAAACCATCCTTCTTCTCCACAAATTCCTTGTTTTCTGGTCTTCTGGTTATTGTGCTGTCAATATCTTGTACAACACCCGAAAGCGAAATCTAAGACAAGCAGAGTAGCAGAGTAGGCTATTCGGAAAAACTGATATTTCCCCTCCTTCTTTTTAAAAATAATTCCGTTCACACTGATGCTACAATCTGATTGATGCTAAATAAAATAATGTTATAAACAGCTGGGGAAGGGTGTCGTAAACCCCTCGAGCAAACAGGTGGCCAATCAGAGATTTTAAACAAACGAGGGAACAACATGTCAACAATGCAAACACGCTGTTTTCCCTTGATGAAAGTGAAATCAGAGTTTTCCCACATATCAACTTTGCCCAAAGTTTTCAGAAATAATCGTTTTTAGTGATAAAACCTCATGGAAATAATATGCGTTTTTCCATATGTAGTCTTAGAAGCCATCTATCTAGCTTCTAGTCACAGCATTTTTGTTGCAAACAAAATCAACCTAAGCTGCTCAGATGACGTGATAGACGAGGCCCTGTTGCTCACCTGTCCGAGGGAGCATGCCTTTTTATTATAGTTCTGTTTTAGAGGACACTGTAAATATTTTGTAAATATGAACTGCCTGCTCAACCATGTGGTAGAGCACACTTTAAGACACCACATCTTAAACATCATGAATTTAAAGCCATATCTACCATTTGAGTACTACATGTTAAGCACAAAATATTTGCTCAGTACCCCTGTAATGTCGAAGGCCTTATTTTGTGGATTCACATCTACCAAGTTGTCTTCATTATTATGTTAAAATGAAGTGGAATAACACATGTATTCACTTTTATTAAATATATATGTATATGTTTTCATGCTCAAATAATTTATTGAAAACATGCGCAACCAAACGGTTGATAAGTCAATTTATAATCTGTAAAAGTCAGGTCCGTATAGATAATACTAAAACATGACAAGTTTATGAATTAATCATATTAACCATATACTGTTTTTAATTGTATACTACTACTGTAAACACAGCATATATGTTTAAAAAGCATAAGCATGAAATATATCAGATATGCTTACTAGCTATGCAATTCAATGCAATTCAATACATTTTGGTCTGTACCATGAAAGGAAAGCTGATTCAACTATATAAACCATATATTTTATATATAAAGTTTAGACCCTCAGGATGTGATCTAACATGACATGAGACATGTCCCACCCTCCTCATTAGTATGCTGCCCATGCATAATACATTGGGTATTGGTAAATAGCTGGCGCTGGCGCTTGCGCTGAGGAGCACCGGGCAGGGAGTGCAAGCACGCCACAGGTATGTTTACCGCACACACACATGCATTAACGCACGTTTAGGACCTACTTACAAGTCTGTGCACCACACATAGGGCTAGCATGTAGGGTAGCAGTTAGGTCTTTCTGTATTTGTTTTCTGTTGGTTGCGAGTTGCGGTAGGCTTTTAGATTGATTTAACAACACTCCTAGACAACGAAGAGCTTGGGCCAGAACCGCCTTGAAACAATCACCGTAAAGCCCAATCTGATTGTTCGAGCATAGTTGGTCCACAATGGAGTAATGCCAGACCGAACTTCCAGACCTCAAATGTTGTGGGCGGGGCTAAGTTCAGCTCGCATCCAGGCTAACACTGACTAATCATAGGGAAAAAAAACGCCTCTTTCTTTGCCACTGATTGTGTGCCCTGAACACCTGGTTTTGTACTATGTAACTTTGGTGGAGTGGACCTCAAAGTGACCCTATTTGATCACCGACACACCCCATAATGCAATTTCCCACTGAGCAAGGCAGTCCCACAGACTTTCATGGAACGCTGCACGTTGAAAAAGTGGAACCCAACCCCCAGTAGGCCTACACAGAAAATTGACTATTAATTACTGTGACTTTGACGTGTGTGTATGTGTGTGTGTGTGTGTGAGAGACTCTTTATTGTGTCTATAGATGTTTTTTGTATATCACATCTGTATCAAAGACTTTATCTTGTCTATATAGATAGTTTTATTTTTTAAGACACACTTACAGCTAATGAGGGCACTATAGCTTTTTAGTCTCTCTAATGAACATCACAGAGTTGTGTTAAACTACACTAATATGTAAGGGATAACGGCCGCCGAGGTGTCCTGTTATGTAAGGGATAATGCCCGACGAGGTGTCCATCATCAGAAATAAATGGACATGGAGCCGTGAACCGTCCGGCGCGAAGAGAAGCGTCCATTTGAATGTCACTCGCAATTAGTTCCCTTTCATCACCACTGTACAAATACTGAGGATGACCAGAATGAGAGCATTGCCATTTAAAATATTCATATATGGTAGTTTTGTGCTGTTTGCTATGTATTTACATCTTTTTTGTACATAAAGACACACTGAAAGTCTGACAACCAGAACATTATGCACTGGACCTATTTGGTTTTGAGGTGGAGTCACATATCCAAATATTTTTGTGTCACTACCAGGAATGCTTTACTATCTATGCCTTCCAAATGGTCACATTTAGACCATCCTCTACAAAAGATATCTACCGCCATCTAGTGCTCATGAAGAGAAAGAGTCATGAGTACACTGAGGGGGAAAACTTGAAAGGATGCTGAACACAACAAAATGTCCATAATGTAAGCAGACTTACTCATACTGTATCTACAACTACCATAGTCAGAGCAAAACTCAGTTAAATCTACTTTACTGGTTTATGGTAATAGAAAAATCTCCAGACTCCAAAATGATGTTGTGAATTAATAAAGCCTGTTGATATAAAAAATACTGAGTCCACACAAATGGTAAATTCAAAAATGTATGATTCAATAGTGGTTTGGATGTGAACTGTATAAGTAGATCCCACAGATACAGACACACAGATCCCAGATGCACCCCTCCTCTTACACCCCCCATCATCACAACAGATCAAGTGAGAGATCAACTAAAGAAACTGCACATCAATAAAGCAGCGGGGCCTGACAGACTGTGTCCAAGGCTACTCAAGGCCTGTGCTGCTGACCTGGGGGAGCCACTGAAGCACATCTTCAATTTGAGTCTACGCCTTGGACAAGTTCCAACACTGTGGAAGACATCATGTCTCACCCCTGTCCCTAAGAAGCCACACCCTAGCGAGCTTAACCCTTTAGGCGCCAGAGGTTTTTTTTCCGAAACGTTCGATTTTGACATCTTCATTTCAAAAGGCTATATCTTAAAAGTGATAAGAGATAGAGACTTTCTGTAAATTAGAGAAATATTAAGGATGACCCAAAGTTTATGTAGGGATTAAATGTTTATATCTAATTTGCATATTATGATGTCATATGGTGGCGGCCATCTTGGATTATAGAATTTTCATGAAAAGTCGCATGTTTGAATGATAAAATGCACCACTTCTTTCCCCCCAAAATGTCCCTCACCTTCTGTATGCTATATTGCACAATACTGAATGCTCAGGTAAATACTAAGTAGTAAACAAACTATGTAAATCATTACTAATAAATGGCAGAAACAAACCAAATGCATGTAGCGGTAGGCGCCTTTTGCTGTAGAGATTTTCCATTTACTACATACAGTAGGCACTCTGATTCCATGTATGAGGCACATATATATTATTCAGATGACACACAAACACAAGTAGACAAGACCTGTTTAGTTCAAAAGCTCACTTGCCACGGCAAGGCACAGATCAGGAGTGAGATGACGAGACAAGACAAGAGACAATGTTAGTATTTGTTTTCTTTTTGTTGTTTTTGTTGATGTTTTTTTTGTTGTTTTTTTCTTAGTTGACACACACATCACAAGGACATGAACACACAAAAAAGAACACATATATGTCCTAAATGGTCAGGGAAATAGATAATCAACAGTGTAAATCATTACTAATAAATGGCTGACAATTTTTTTTTTATGTAGCAGGCCTTTTGCTGTAGAGATAATGACTATCCATATCCATATCCTATCCATACAGGGCCGGCATTCCAATCATCTTGTGATAGACTATGCATGGCCTAATGGCTCTCCTGCCCCGTGTCACCACCTCTGCTCCTGTTGCGAGCAGCATGGCCAGATCTGCCTGGCCAAGGCCGAAAGTGGGAGAGAATTTGTGCAGCTCGGACTAGGCCTACTGTCATTCTCATTGCGACTCCCCACACTGCCTCTACGTTCCGTCTAACATACCCAGTGGCATTAGACAAAGGCTCCACCACGTTACTGTCGCCGCGATTGCGGAGAGGCACACGTTCAGAAGACAGAAGCTAGCGCTATGGACATTAGGCTACCTCCAGCCTTGTTCGCCACACCACTAACACTCTGCTAACTTCCCGATGAACACTCCAAACCCGTGAAACATTATTCCCACCAGTGACATTGGGCAAACGATTCAACGTTTGTGCTTGGTGTAAGCTAAACTATGGAGTAAACTCTCACTTTGTCCAGCTGCATCATTGCAAGGCAGGGGACGATCTGAAGCCTCACTAAACGAATCACCGTCATTTTCTGAAGGCAGATATTCCCCTTCAGAATCAGGGTCCGCGAATAGAAGACCCAACACTTCATTTCAGGTAAACTTTTTTGATACCATTAGACGATAATCTAATGCAAATACTCGCTGACGTTGACAATATCGCTCTGACAAAGTGGCTCACACGCACACTAGCTCCGGTATTTCACGCACTGATTCAATGTGCTGTAGCTAGAAGGTTTTGTTTAAAGCATGCCCCTTTTTCGACTCAGGGATGACGTATGACATGTCTGCCATCTAGTGGAGTGGAGGTCGAACGAAATATGACACCCTATTTGACTAAATCGGCCGTTTTATTCAGTACCACATCTTGTTGAGTAAACCCGACTGTGGCGCCTAGAGGGTTAATGACTACAGACCTGTCGCTCTTACATCACATGTGATGAAAACAATGGAGCGACTGGTCTTAGGTATGCTCAGACCCCAGGTACGCCATGCACTAGACCCGTTACAGTTTGCATACCAGGAGAAAGTGGGCGTGACGATGCCATCACTTATCTTCTACACAGGATACATTCTCACCTAGACAAGAGGAAAAGTGCTGTGAGAATTATGTTCTTTGATTTCTCAAGTGCTTTTAACACCATCCAACCCCTCAGACTGGGAGACAAGCTCTTGCAGATGGGTGTGGACGCTCACCTGGTAACCTGGATTACAGATTACCTGACCGAGCGACCACAGTTCGTCAGACTGAAGAACTGTCTCTCTGACACTGTGATTAGCAGCACCGGAGTGCCACAGGGAACTGTGCTCTCTCGAGTCCTGTTCACCCTGTACACATCTAACTTCTGCTACAACACCGAGTCATGCCACATGCAGAAGTTTTCTGACGATACTGCAATTGTGGGGTGTATCAGGAACGGGTAGGAGGAGGAGTACAGGAGCCGGATGGAGGACTTTGTGCAATGGTGCAAACTCAATCCTCTTCAACTCAACACTTCAAAGACCAAGGAGATGGTGGTGGATTTCCACAGGTCTAAGCCCACTCTGCTACCAGTCCCCATTGATGGGGTCAATGTGGAGGTGGTAAGCACCTACAAGAATCTGGGTCTCCATCTGGACAATAAACTGGACTGGTCAGCCAACACTGATGCACTCTATAAGAAAGGGCAGAGCAGGCTGCGGTCCTTCAATGTGTGCAGCAAGTGTAGGGGAGGGTGGATGCATGGCTAAGACTGTATGACCATAAGCCTACATGAACTTCATATAAATTGGACTCTAGATAGGTTTATGGTTTGGTGAGTGTGTGTAACATTGAACTATGCGGGGGGTGGGACAGGACTGAATTGGGATGATTACCATGGTTGGCTGTGAGCCATTCTTTACAGCTGGCCAAAAATAATTAAGTGATCAACGAACGACGAGGATTGGTGCAGCCACTGCATAAAAAAGCACCGTGGATCTTCACTACTGGAAGGACGCACCGATCACACTGATTTGAACGCCTGCCGCCGAGATCGCGACCCCCTGAACATCCGTCAGTAGAAGGAATTGGAAAGACCTCATATCAACATTCTCAATTCCACACGTTACAGGAAAGTAGCCCTGCCTTTGCGCGTTTCCCCATTCCTTTCCAGTCCGGAACGAGTTCGACCTTCCTCCTGTGACGAACGGCCAACCTGAAACTTCTCAACGCACCCGATTTGGCATCGCTAAGGAAAGTAAATCCTCCACCGCCAGACGTGATGAACTGCTAACCTGAAACTCCTCAACGCACCCGATTTTGCGTCATTAAGGAAAGTAAAACCTCCATCCCCTTGAGCATTGTATGAGTGATCTGGGCCGTGTTTTGGGAGTGTCTGCGGAAGTTTAATTGACGCTTCTGTTTCGCAGTCAAGGGGGCGGAGGAATCCCCGACGGATGTGTCTGGCCACGCATTTAAAGGGACGGCGCATTGGTGGACGCATCACTCCAGACTGTTTCCAAAGGCAGCGCTTCAATCCTGGGGGTTGGGCCACGAGTGGTACTGGACAATAATATATTGTTCACCTAGTTCAACTCCCCCTTATTAGTGCATTGTCTGTGACTCATTGCAGGGTGTGGTCAAGTAGTGAGGAGCTGCCGCTGGTACAATATTAGTTCGACTGTGTTACCTACTGACTAATGTTACTTGATATCACGTGTGTGAGTGTGTGTGGTATCTACAGAATTTGTGTGCTGTGCTTGGTGTGTAGTATTGGTGTGTAGTGCTTAATATTGCCACTTGTAGTGTAGGCTCAGTTGGGGGAATTAGTATCAGTGGCCCCACCCACGACCTGCTTACCCCGTGTTTACTTACAACTGCCACTAGTCGCCAGGAGAGGGAGCCAACCCTTATCGTGCGTCAGTAGCGAGGCTCTAGCGAGTTATTTGTACCCTGCATGTTTGCTACTCTTCTAGTGTTTCTCCGTAGCTTAGCAGCTTGTGTTATCACTTCCTCTAAGTCACCACGTATATGTTTGCTGTGTCTTTTTCACAAAAGGTTGCTGTGTGTCTTATTACCATTTTGTGAGTGATTTTGTGTATTGTAGCTTACCTCTTTAGCCTTCCTTGTTTGGTGCATTAGGCAACCCCTAGTGGCGCCCATATACTTAGATAGAGCCCCTGGCTAAAACGCGCACACACGGCCCCCTTTTGGTTGGTTCTCTCTGTACGGAGCTTAGCCCCATCACAGCCCCTGGTTTAGGAAGGACCACTCTGCTACCGCTGTGTTAAGGTGCTAGTATACTTATTCACCTGACCCGAAGCTATTTATTGAACTGTGTTTTTAAAACTTGATTGTTAATAAACTATATATTTTTATACTACGTCGTTGTGTTGTTGTGTGTTTCGAGGGGAGAATAGCCGATAATCTGTTACCGTTACACAAGCTCCTCAGGATGTTCTACCAGTCTGTTGTTGCCAGCATCCTCTTCTATGCAGTGGTATGCTGGGGAGAAAGCACAAAGAAGAAGGATGCGGGGCGAATTGACAGGCTGGTAAGGAAAGCTGGCTCTGTAGTGGGAGCTGAACCGAAGTGCATCACTTCAATATCAGACAAAAGGACCCTGAACAAACTGATCAACATCTTGGACAATGAGTGTCACCCACTCCACAGCACTATTGTTAAGCAGAGGAGCCTGATCAGCTGGAGACTTGCTCAACAGACAGACTGAGAAAGTCATTTGTCCCCAGGGCCATTGAACTGTTCAATGCTTCACTAATGGGAAGAGGAGAGATAGACTTCTCTGCATAGTCTGTCTGCCTCTTCACCCCCTCCATTTTTGGATACTGTCTGTCCACTAGCCACTTTTTACCACTGTCTTTCTGCCTCACTGTTTGCGTGCTATATTAGCACATATGCATAACCCCTCCCTCCATGCCATAGCCGAACTGTGGCCACACATACCTTTTCTTAAAATAGTTATATATATATAGATATATAGATAGACTTTATTCTTGCACTGTTGCACTGTTGGACTCATTTGCACCTTACCTTACCTTACTATGCACAGAGAATCACAGGCTCAGTCCCTGCCTCAGTCATTTCAAGCGCCTCTTGATTGATTAATCATCACTTTGTGCGGTATTTGATAAGCGATGTCATGGGTAGGCTGACGTGATTAAGGAGGACTTTCTGTTCTTGTTTATGTAAAGGTTTTACATACTGTAGGCTCAGGAGGAAAGATTACACTGCATGTTAGACTACATTAACCAAAAGCGCACATTTTGTAAATAAGCGGGTCGGATCGCGGGTCGGGAATCATTTTGTCTTAATTAATATTCGCAGTTTGGGGGGGGGGGTCTCCTCAAAAAACCCCATAGCCCAGGGGCTTCAGGTGGTATTAAGGCACCCCTGTCTGAGATGATGTGAGATGTGGTAGTGCATGTCATGACTTGACTGCCATAGTAGACGAAACAGGGTGGTCAATGAGATGCATGAAATGAGATATGATAGGAGCACTGAATCATGTATTTATCCAACCTTCTTCTGAATTTGCATTTGAAAGAACCATGGAGCCAGGAAGTCAATGAAAGTCCCTAAATTCATCTCATGCTGCATTCCAGACCTCTCGGAGGTCAGACTTAAGTTCCAACTTTGATCGACTTGCCCTGAGTTTAGAGGAAGTGTGTTCCATTATATAAGACATGTTTGATATAAAACTCTACACTTGCTGTGTATTGTATGCACCCCCTTTGTCATTTTATTTCAACATCCCCACCCTCCTTTACACCCATTTTGTTTTACTTTTTAGTTTCAAAGCATTGCTGTTGTGTGTTTGTTGTTCAAATTTGAATGAACAAAACAAATTAACAGAAAATTCCAAACTCTTGAACGCGTTTTCTTTGTAATTGAGTAAACAACTGCATTTAAAACCATTGTTTACAAGAAATATGTGTTTGCTACACTTGGTAAGAGTTCAATGCACCCAATTAAGTTGAATTTCACTGCTGGTTCCACCCAAGTCGTAAAATGGGAAGTTTGAAAACTGGCATCAATGGGACCCTTTCCAAGCGGACCTTCAGAGCTAATTCAATTTTGCTAACAGGTTAATCTGGGTTCACCTAGGCTACGTTAAGTTGTTTGTCTCTCACACAACACTTATCGCACATTATGCTCCAAAGCACAGTTCAAGTTGAGGAGTAAAACTCATGTAGATGTCTCTAATAATGTTTCCTTTGTTCTCATTGCAGTGTTATCAATCAATACTGTGTATCTTTACTGACTCTGAAGACTGTCACATACTGTATGTAGCTGTACACACCATTTACATATTGAACTGCATATGTAGCTGCTATTAAATCGGCATCACGAGCAAATATATAAAAGGTGCATAACTGACACATGAAATAAGGACCTTTGTTGTTTTTTGTTGTCTTTTTTTCATAAAATATTTTATTCACAGAAAATGAGAATGTTCCCAAACAATCAGTGTCCCTTTAAAGCTGTTTTAGAAATAGATTATAAATTCCATAGCCTATACAAACATTCTACACTGAATTCATACACTGTAGTTCGAATAATACAAAAAAAACAGATTTGATAAAACATGCGCTAACCATATCTTTACTGATCAATGTTTCTACATTCACTCTAGGACAATACTTCAGTTGTATGATTATATTTTGTACTTGAGTAGTTATTCTCTGTGTAGAATACCAATTTGCATTTAACATACTCACATAATAAGACAAAGACTAGAGGGGTGTGTCAGCCCTAGAAAAAGCTGTTTGCAGCACACATCAAGGCTTAGAAAACGCTGACATCATTGATTGATTGATTGATCTTGAACTATTTAATTTTTTCTATGCTATGCACTCGTGAGTCTGATAAAAAGATTGAATTGACATTGAATTGATTGACTGATTTATTGACGGATTTATTGATTTTTCAATGCATTGACATGATCGCTATGGCTCGGAGCACGATGGAGGAATGAGTGGGTCCTGTATGTTTATGCTGAAAGGAAAGGATTAAGGAAAATAGCGTTCATTAATACAGGGAAGAATTAAATCACATATATAAATATAGCTGCAAGCAGCAATGAGGGGGCCAAGCAGATAGGCCGGAGTAACCATGGCAACGAAATGCTGTTAGCTCAATGCTGCAATCAGACGTATGGCCATAAGCTGTCAAAGCAAGTTTCACGTCTAGCACGTCAAAAGTTACAAGGCAAAATGCATTTTTGCTAATTGCAGTGACCCTAGAGGTCAAAGGTCACAAAATTTCTTCGGCATTCACCTGATGGGGTCATGAGACCATGTACCAAGTTTGGTTTTGATACATGCAACGATTGCTCACTTCCTGTTTGGCGGCTTCGCCACAAATTTCAATTGGATGTGACGGGCGAACGCTTCTATCAATTGTTACAGAAATAAATGAAGTGACAAGGCATGGTCTGAAGATGGTCTGTGCCAATTTTGGTGAAGATCAGATGAAATTTGTGACCTGTGCGAAATTGTTGGTGTTTTTGATCAAATCAAATATGGCGGGCCGAATAAATTATATTGATGTGACAAGTTGCCCTCAGTTGACCTAAGGACCTTTCACAGTATTACCAGACACCAGTACAATTTAATTCTAAGCACAGCAGCAGCTACAGGCCAAAAGGCATGTTTGTGAATTACAGCGCCCCCTAGAGGTCAAAGGTCACCAAATTTCTTGAGGGTCCTCCTGATGGGGTCATGAGTCAATGTACCAAGTTCAGTTTTGATACATGTAAGGGTTGCTGAGATATGAGCTCACTTCCTGTTTGGCGGCTTCAACTAAATTTTGATTGGCTTTACGGGCTTAACGGTAATACTTCGAAGACAAAAAGTGATAACTTTTGTGAGGCTTGGTCTGAAGATGATCTGTGTCAAATTTGGTGGGAATCAGAGAAAGTATGTGACCCCTGATACATTTTAAGTGTTTTTGATGAAATCCAAAATGCCGGAAAATCCATCATGGCGGAAAATGACGTCATAGTGTGCGTTGAACTCGGCTTGGTCCAAGGATTCCAACAATACCTGACTTTTGAAAATCGGACCAACAGGTCAAAAGTTACGTGCATGAACGCACATCCAACTTTGGCCTGTTGGTGGCACTAGAGGGTTCGAGTTGCCGACATGAAACTTGGTGACATGAATCATGGGACCGTCCCCAATCAGTGTGCCAAATTTCCCAACTTTTTACCATACGGTTCTATGGGCTGCCATAGACTCCCATTGCATATAATAAATATAGCTGCAAGCAGCAATGAGGGGGCCAAGCAGAGAGATCAGCAGGCCAGATTTGCCATGTAAGTCAATGCCGTTGCATCAGACATATAGCCTTAAGCAGTCACAGCAAGTTCCATGCCATACAACCCAAGATTGGCTGAGTTACAAGGTCAAGTTTCACATTAAAACATAACTGATTTTGTGGGGCTGAACCAGGGCTGAGTGTCGCCGCCCCCTCCCCAGCCAGCCCCACCCGCAGAACCGCCCCTGCCCATCCCACCCCGCCCACCCTTGCACGCACACATTAGAATGAACTAGATGGAACTTGCTGTCATCAGTTTCACATCAAAAATAAAAGATAGACTGAGATATGATCACACTTGCTGTGATTTAAACACAGAGGTCAAAAATTGACGTCATAGGGTGTGTTGAACTCGGCTTGGCCCAAGGATTCCAATGATCCCTCATTTTGCCATTGGTCAACAGGTCAAAAGTTACGCCCCAGGAACACAAGTCCAACTTTGGCCTGTTGGTGGCGCTTAGAGCTTTGAGGTGCCGGCATGAAACTTGGTGAAATGAATTATTGGACTGTCCCCAATTAGTGTGCCAAATTGTATAACTTTTTACCAGACGGTTCTATGGGCTGCCATTGACTTCCACTGCAAAATAATGCGCATCAGCAACTACTGGCCAAAATGCATTTTTGTCAATTACGGAGCCCCCTAGAGGTCAAATGTCACCAAATTTCTTGAGCGTCCTCCCGATGTGGTCTGAGGTACATGTACTAAGTTTGGTTTTGATACATGAAAGCGTTGCTGAGATATGAAATCACTTCCTGTTTTGGCTTTCACAAGAAATTTTGATTGGCTGGTACAGGCCAAAGCTTCTGTCAATTGTTCCAGAACGCAATGCACTCATCAGGCATGGTCTGAAGATGGTCTCTGCCAATTTTTGTGAGGAACAGATGAAATTTGTGACCTGCCAAAACGTTTTTGTGTTTTTGATTTAATCCAATATGGCGGCCGAATCAATTACGATGACATCACAAGTTGGCTTGGGTCGGCCTAAGGACGTAGTACCAGACACCACTAGTGGGTTTTAATTCTAAGCACAACTGCTGCTACAGGCCAAAAGACATGTTTCTTAATTACAGCGCCCCCTAGAGGTCAAAGGTCACCAGATTTCTTGAGCGTCCCCCTGATTGGGTCCTGAGTCCATGGACTAAGTTTGGTTATGATAGATCAATGGGTTGCTGAGATATGAGCTCACTTCCTGTTTGGCGGCTTCGCCGCAAATTTCGATTGGCTGTTACGCGCGAACGGTTTTAGTTCCGAAGACAAAAAGCAATGCATTAATGAGGCATGGTCAGTAGATGATATCTGTGAAGTTTGGTGTCGATCGGACAAAATGTGTGACCTCTGATACGTTTTAAGTGATTTTGATTAAATCCAAAATGGCGGAAAATCCATCATGGCGGAAAATGACGTCATAGGGTGCGTTGAACTCGGCTTGGTCCAAGGATTCCAACGGTACCTCATTTTTCAAAATCGGATCAACAGGTCAAAAGTTACGTGCGTGAACGCACGTCAAACTTTGGCCTGTTGGTGGCGCTAGAGCGCTCGGGGTGCGGACTTGAAACTTGGTGAAATTAATCATGGGGCACTGCCTAATTAGTGTGCCAAATTTCACAACTTTTCACCAGACGGTTCTATGGGCTGCCATAGACTTCAATGGCAGAGGAAAGATGTGTAATAATAATAGGAAAAGCTAGAAACACAATGGGTGCCTTCGCAGCTTCGCTGCTTGGCCCCCAATAATAATAGGAAAACGTAGAAACACAATGAGGTCCTCGCAGCTTCGCTGCTTGGCCCCCAATGAGATAGAATATTGCTGGACCTAAATTTAAGTCTAGGGTCTAGAACTGAAAACCTGACAAGTGTCTGTATTTAACTATGCAGGCAGGACATTCTTCTCAAAATAGCCCTCGTTGCTTATGTTTCCTGCAGGACTGTACTGGCCTACAACAAAGACAGCATTTCCAACCATGGCAATACCCACACCAACTTCAGTTGAAGACTTCCACACAACTTGGGTGAAGTGGCCTTAAAAGAATAATACGAATAGCCACATGAGCAGGACAAAATTTGCCTAGCTTCACATTTCAAAATTTTCAAAAGCAGACTAAGATGAGCATTGAAACATTCTGAAACACAGAAATGTAATTCAATGTCTAATAGCCAGGTTGAGTTTAATAGTGTACTGTAACAGTCAGCTTACCTGTGTTGGATCCAAAACCAGGATTGCTAAAATCGTAATCCTTGATCTCACTGTACCAGTTCTCAACTGCCTCTTTTCCTAAAGATATTTACATCCGAGGAACAAAAGACAGACAGAATGAGAAAGACAGAAGATAGGAATGTAAAGAAAACAAACAATAAACTAACAAAAAGAAAATGTCACCCATTGGCAGTGCAAGTAATTACAAGCAGGTATGACTTTAATTAGATAGTTCACCTATACAGACATTAGAAATAGTTTCTTGAAATTCAGGTTCAGTCACATTGTTCTTGAACAATTACTGAAAAGCACATCTAACACCCAACATCTAACCAACCATTCTTTGCTATTAACAGAGTGTCATCAGATAGTTTGTTTACCATCTCACCATCTGTAGTCTATAAGCACTTTTCAAGTAAAGTATGACCGACAGACAAGCCAAGCCCTGATATATCCCATGTTTTCTGAACTTTTAATGGGATTAAATTGAAAACAAAATTAAATTGATTGATAATTTAATTACTAAATTAATTCAGTAAGCAAGAACTATTTAGACAACTCCCCTCTGGTGCCCTGTGTTAGCCATGGCAGGCAGCCATACCGGTTAGTTTGATGGGTGCGGAGCTCGAGGAGAAGTAGAGGTTCTCTCCGTTCTTGGTGTCGCTGTGCTGGAGGCAGGGCTTGAAAACGAAATTATTTTTCAAACGTTCCGTTCCGAACGGTTCAGGTAGGCCTATGTTTAACGTTTTCGTTCTTGCATGCGTTCCGCCACCAACATATCGGTCCTGAACCAGTTCGGAATGCAAAATATCGTTCGTTCTTAAAGTTCCGGCAGTGTTTGGCGAGCCTATCAAGTCTATTTTTGTGGACTTTAGAATAGACGTACTCATTATTTCCCCTTGATTTAGCCTATACCGTAGCTATGCCCAAAAATAATAAATCACAGGCGGCATCCAAAAACATTCAGATGGGCTATCCATCCCATAGCCTACAGACTTACTGTAGGCCTAACCTATGCCTATAAATCATTTCTTGTCAAAAATATTTCTGGATACGTGCTAAACTCCTTACCTGGTTGTAGCCTAAGTTTTATCCATATGGAGATCTTCAAAGGCTTGCGCTATAATTCCAACCCTGTTTATAAACGAACCTGTCTGTTGCTGACAAGGCCTATCTCAAATTTCCCGTTAATCCCGTTTGCATAGAATAGGCTATAATTGGCAAACATTTCAAATCCGACTTTAAAACGACAAAAGGCGTGGACAGGCAAAATAGGCTATTACTCATAGGCTACAAGCAATTTCCAAATCAGTTTCAGTAGCCTACGCTACTTAGCTGGCCTAAGATCCGAAGTGGCAGACGGATAGGTTACATTACAACAGCAAGACAAAATATACACATTTGTACCAAATGTCCATTTATTCAGGGTTTTTTTTTCAAACTGCAGAAATCAAATTATTAGGCTGTTCGCCTACAATCAAACGAGTAGAACACTTAGGATATGCTTTTGTGAAAATTTATAAAATATATAGAGAACGAAAAAAAAACATTATTAACCGGTTTTGTGGATTTCAAAAATAACGTTTCTGTTCCGGAACAGTTGAAGACCATTTTGTTTTCGTTTCCGTTTCCGCTCCTTGTAAAATTCCGTTCGTTTTCGGTTTTCGTTTTCGTTCCTTGAACCGGTTCGGAGCCCTGGCTGGAGCGTCATCATGCTGCTGTTCTTGTTGATGCTCTCCAGGTGGTCGGCCCAGGCCTGAGTGGAATTGCACAGGGCATCACTCATGGTCAGGGCCGGCACGCCGTGCTTGGCCCGCAACTCGTTGTGGGTCTGCAGGAACTCTGTCTTGAATCTAGCATCTGTCAACAGAGGGTGGTGATGATGGTTAAACGTCTGCGCTCTCTGTTCTTGTTAAGACCTGCTGCAGTGTGTTGATGTTTATCTGATAGCAATATATTATGGACCAGAAGATAAATAAGATGTACTGTACAAAATATTTTACCATAGGCAAGAAAACGTTGTTTAAACAAAGAGGGAGAAAGAACTCACCTGCCATTGTGTTTTTGGTCTGTAGATGAAGAAATAAATGGATAACACCACAATAAATAAATTAGTAATTACAATTTGCACAACATGACATTTCAAATGACAAAGCAGACTCCTAAAGTCAAAAAATAAATCAAGATAATGATCAAGATGCAGATACATACATGATAGCTAGTGAAAACACACTGTTACCTTAATACATCATATTCAGATGTGTCTTTCCAGTTAACAGACTAACTCTAAGAATTAAAAGAGTCCCTCATAGAGAGTGGCTTCAGTGGCTCACCTTTACGTGCGGAGGGTTTGGAAATAGGATGGTTTAGCTGCGCTGACTTGTCGTTGTTGTCGCATTGAGCCTCCCACAGCTGGCTTTATATGTGTTTCCCATGTCCCCCCCCATCCTTTCAACCTGCTTTATGCCTGTGCTCAACCTACAAAGATGCAGACATACCTTTTCATGGCCTGCAGGTATTCTTCCATTGATGGAGAGGTGTGAGAGTGCATGACTGTGTTTGTGTGTGTGTGTGTGTGTGTGTTTGTGTGATGGGGAAGGGTGCTCACAAGGGTGTGTGTTTATGGGTGTGTAAGACAGTATGCAAGCAGGGTCTGCGTGTGTGTGTGTGTGTGTGTGTGTGTGTGTGTGTGTGTGTGTGTGTGTGTGTGTGTGTGTGTGTGTGAGTGAATGGGTGGGTATGTATATGGGTATATGTGTGTATAAGTTAGTTATCATCATATAATGAAGAGCCATTTTCTGAGAACAATGCTCATCATTTATTGTGCCGACCATATTCATGAATTCATTTTTAACCGTCTAAAAAGATTTGATGCTTCCTGAAAGGAAATCATTAATCAATGATTTACAAGGTTTTGTAAAACCAAATTATATTTAGCACAACTCAACTCCATTGTATACACAGACCTGTTCCAGTGTCCTAAAATGCGTGTAAAGGAGCTTATTACCTGTCAGAGAGAGATTTTTTAACACTTTAAGGTGGAGAGCTCAGTGCCACCTGAGTGTGTTGAAATGACTGCATTCTTTGTTAATTACGGACCCTCCCAGAGATTAAACACAGCTTGGTTGTGTGAATGCAGCACAGACCTTTTTCATGTGGTCCTCAGTGTAGTCAATGTAGTCAAGTCACCCAGTTACATAACAACAGAGTGATAAAGATTACAAGAATTCCTCAGCTGCACAGCATCTTGCTGTTGCTCATGTAAAACCTGGGGGAGACCAATAAGCCATCAGAAGAACAAACTTTGCCTTATAGAATAGAGTTCAAAGTTTTAAGTTTCCTGTGTCTTTCTGTATTTATCGGTTACATAATTCCAAACAATTCCCAATGAATGTCCAGGCCTTTTGGTTGTGATCTTTCTTACTTACTTAAAGGGAAACTTGGCAGGATTAGCTATATTTCCCCCTCTGCTGGAGAAATTGTGCATTATGCTATTTTACACTGTGGAAAAAGGTAACGATAAAGCACATGGATTTGTTTCCGAAACGGTTAGCATAAGTTCGGCAGAACAATATGGATGTTACAAGGTAAGAAACACGATTTAAAACGAGTTTCTTGTTTCTCACTTCTCTTTCCGGGACGGCAGTCTCAATGTTGCAAGGTTGGTTTTCCGCCTGGGGACGCTAGGGGCAGCAGGGAAAGTCACCATTTTCACCGGAATAGGTAATTTAACCATCCAAATGATTTCTAAATGGATTTATTACGTTTAAATAGTTGCCAAGTTTCCCTTTAAGTTCTTATTTACTCTTCTACACATTCTACACTTTTTTATTTGTTTATCCTTTAATCAGTTTAAGCCCTAGATAATAATTAGGTCAGATTAGAATGATAGCCACAAGTGAAACCAAAAATGATGGAAGTAGCTTAACAAAATTTCATTCTAATGTAGAGTCACTGCCTAATGTTATTGTTTGTCACGGATAGGAGCATGACACTTCACCATTTTTCTACAAATTGCATACCCTTACAGCGCTAAATAGGCACCCAGTATGTTGATGAAAAAGGGGAGTTCCTTCATCATGTTTGTTATGTTAAACATAAGAAATTAATACAATTTGGATGTCTAAATCAAGGACTTAGACTGATGATCTTGGATGCTGAAATCATTGGTTTGAAATTGGTCATCTTGTCCACACCTCCATGCCAAGGTCATTATTTTGGTCCTTCACAGTTGGTTGCGTCTTTGCTTTGTCTGCTAAGACGTCAACAGCAAGCCAGCCCTGGTGCAACACCTGTGTGCAACACCCACCTGTTAATGGTCTTGACCATTAAACCCCTCTTGTGCAGAAGCGCTCATTTCATATTGGCTTCCGACAAAATCAAAACACTAAAGACATTACGTCAGTGTTTTTCCAGAATTGAAGTGGAAACATTCATATTTTATTACTCAGTTTAGTCTAAGATTACACCATACAACAATATAGATTACATGGATGCCTGTTGTTGTACAATACCATACAGTTGTCTATCATGGAAGAGATGTTCTTATGAGTCATTTCTTTTTTCCTCAGTGTGAGACAAATATATAGGCTGTATGAACACAGCTAGAGAGGAAGATAGCGTAAAACAAAAGAGAGGGAGTAGATGACCACAAACCTGTTTGCCACACCGGTCGGGTCTTTGTAAATAATTATGTGGTAGATAGAAGTTCTGGCAGCCAGATGGTCACTTCCCAATCCCACACTACCTCCCCCTTCAACTTACTTCCTGTCAATCTTCACAGTCCTATTTAGCAGCTTTCAGCAGGAGAGTAGTGGAGGGCTGGGATGCTATTCTGATAACACTGCTGCCCTACTGGCCTTGCGAAGGCAGTGCAACTAACATTGGGCTCTGCATAGGCACAATTAGTCAACAACAGCCCATAGCTGGGATCAGGAGTAGGATCAAATTTAACTAACCACCTATGGTTCTTCTCTCTCACAAGTGCTTTAATGTCCTATTGACAAGTGAGGTCAGGATTAAGTATTTAACAGTGCATTCAGATTAAGATAAGAATAAGGACATTTGAAATTACTATTGGTGCTTTGATGCTCCTGACAAAGAGCTGAACATATGAAGTGTTCTCCAGTGATGGGGATAAACTGTGGATAATGTGAATCTTTTACTCCCTCTAGTGGTATGTGATATGGAATTGTTTTCAAATATTTCCTTCGTTGTTCAGCATTTCGTTGGTTTTCTAGGTATTAGCGAGAGAACTTACTGGGCTATTTGAGAGTGAGTTTGCATATTTACGTAAACATGGGGCATTATCCATGGCATGTAGAATGTTGTGACAAAGCATGCTGGTAAAACACTATCACACCATCATGAGGAAGTATTTGATACCTGCTGGTCAGATCACCCTATGGAAATTCTCCCTGTCAGAATCATATTGTCTGTCCGGATTATGACACCCTTAGCTGTGTCTATGAGTTGCCTAAAGATGACACAAGACTCCTGTTTGATTGTGTCAATGTAAGGAGTTGCCTAAAGATGACACAAGACTCCAGTTTGATTGACAAGTCCTGTCACTATTAGTCCTCTAGATGATTTGGTAATTAATTACATATTGGTGTTCGGCCAACAACCAATCAGAGACACAGCGAGGGTTTCCCAGCTTGATCCTGCCCTCACCAGCTGCCCTCACCAAGGCCTGCCCTTGATTGGTCTCCAGCATCGTCAATGCTGGATGGGCCTGTCACTGCGCCAGAAGTTCCAATTCTCTGATGAGGTCATTGAAGTCATTTATCTACTCCATCGTAATGTATGGCAAGGGTATATGCAAAAGATGCACTGCAGCAACCTCTTCTCATGTTCAACCAGCACAGTGCATTGGCTTTCATGTTCTCATTGGATGCTCAGGGGCATCCGTAGCCCACTCGATAGGCAGGGCTCTACACTAACATTTTCCAGGAGCACTTGTGCGCCCAAGTTAAAAAATTTAGGAGCACAGACAAAAATTTGGGCGCACAGTCAGTTCTGTACTTAACTTACACATAATCTAACATTATACTGCAGCTAACAGTTAAACATGCGAGTGCACCAATTGTGAATATTAAGAATGACTGTCAACATTTAGGCTACAGGAAACAGGATTTTAAAGATCAGTGCCTACTTTATTTTCAGTCTGTTCTATTTTCCTACATTTTGTTAATGTAAAATAATATAATACATTGCCATATTTGCATTTAGCCTGTATATCAAGCATGATAGTGATTGAACAGCACTTTCCCATATCCACATCAACGGATAAGGTACCTTTGCCAAGGCACCTAACACTAGGGAACTGCCCCCAGCCATGCACCGCATCAGCAGCTGCCCACTAATCTGGGGCGCGTTTCCCAAAACCATAGTTGCTGACAAAGCAGACATCCCAAGTCTCCCGGAAGTTCCGGGAGTCTCCTGCATATTGATAGTGGCTCCCTGACGCCCGCAAATTAGATAAAATCTCCCGGAATCTAGAGTGAGCAATCAAGAGCGTGCATGCGAGACCGCATGTGCATCTAAGTGTAGCGCGCACACGACGGGAGAGAGAGACAGCTCCTACACACAGTTGCGTTCCGTCAGTGCATGCCAGTGGGTGCTCCCGACGGTAGCTATGTAAATGACTTGAAGTATAACCGTAATTTGATTGGTTGGTGCCCTCTGTCCTCCGAAAAATTCGGGACAGTCCCGATATCCAAGCAGTTGTCCCGAATCCCGAATCCTGCCCTAATTGTCCCGAAAATTATACTCAATCAGAATACTGAGTAGTTATTTTCTGATAAACATTAAAAACTGTCCGTAGAGAGTCTGAGTCGACTGCATGCAGCCCCCGACGGCAGCTAAGTGTCTGGATGCAGCCCGGCTACTTTGTTTCTTTTTGACGTTCTATAATTAGGCGCGAATATGCACTGATTTCGCGAAGCCGAGGACATTGTGCAGGCAGCGCAGCAGGCAGAGCCAGCGTGTGTGCAAGAAAAATACGTCGGAAGTTCGGCCTAATGTCCATGTCGTTTTAACATAATCTACTTAATCTAACAATTATTTTGTATTCTTACTTAATGACCCATAATTTTGGCAAGGCTTGTTATTAGCGTTAGGCTATTATCCTTATTCTGAAAGGTCTGATTTGCACTGTTACGCAGTCATTGTTTTTTTTTTCCCCCACAATGACATTTTGAGTTCATGATTTCTCTGTTGTATTTTGAGGCAGACTTGATGTTTGAATAAAAATGTGTTTTGGTACAGGTTTGAAAATTCGCTGTAAGCCTACCACCCCCGCGGAAAAAAAAAAGCGTCCCGAATTTCAGGTTCAGCAACTATGGTTTTGGGAAACATACCCCTGGTTGGGTATGTGTGCCCCTGATGACCTCAGTGCACTTAGAGTGTGTGTATGTGTACACACTCCCCCTGATGGGTAAAATGCAGAGCGTTATTTGCAACACTTGAGATCTTGATTAATTGAATTGAATGTATCCATCGATTGATTGTATCCATATTGAAGGTGGAAAATGCTGTACACTACACTCGAGCTCCTACATCAGGGTAGGTTACGACTGATGCTGTATTTGTACAGCAGTTTTTTTATGGTTGTTGGTTAACAATGGAAGCATATTGTGTATACATATTTTTGGAAGGGGCAATTTCAGGGTATTTGTGAAAATAATTTGTTCACTGCCACATCAACTTTGGTCTAGGTGGCAAAAAGAGAGAAAAAAAAGAGTAGGTAGAGAGAGGGGGAGGAGAGGGAGGGAGAGAGAGGGAGGAGAGGGGGGGGGGGTAGGGGAATGTTTTGGAAGGTGCTGTCCGGCTCCTGACAGTCATGCTGAGTAAGAGCAGTGCGGCCGTGATCTGCCCGGGGTGATGTGGGCATAGCAGAAGAGGGGCAGTGCCCTCTATCAGACCACACAGGCTCTCGGCGGACTGGCACGGCTTCTGCCCTCTGGCATTTCTACTTTGCCATCTTGACTGCTCTAGTCTGAGGTGACCTCAGACTGAGCTGGTGGCTGCTTCTTTATTCCTGGCCATCTGGAACCAGATACAAGAGCTGCACTGGGCTACACAAAAGAGTGAATGTGGATGAGGAGTAAAAACATGGCTGTACATTTGAGATGGTGGAAATCAATTGCGCTGCATCAGCAGGAAAAAAGCCCTATGAGATGTTGATAATATAAATCACTTGCCTGGTTGAGTGCAAATCTAGAGTTTTTTTTAGGAGTAGCCTATGCTTTGTAGGCCAACTCTCTGAAAGGGCCATATGAAAAGAATTTAAATTATGTAGTTGTATGAATTGATAGCAAACATCATACATTATGTATTATTGACTTATCAGGAAATTAATATTATGGAGAAATCTTGTCTTGATATTGTGATGAGGTCATCTAAGGACTGCTGGGATTTTCTCTGTGAAATAAGCCATGGGTTGAAGTACACACCAGGGACTAGCCAGAAATTATCAAACTATTGTCGGTTCGGGGAAGAACGGATGCGGTACATCGCGGAGGGATGTGGGAACGTTCGCTACTAACGTTCCCTCGCGGTTAACATTTGAGGTCGGGAAGTTCGGTCTGGCATTGCTCCATTGTGGAGCAAGTATGCTCGCCCTAGATCGGGCGGACCAATCAAATCGGGCTTTACGATGATAGACAGTTGAGCAACAGCGCTTGGTCTATCACGTCATCTGAGCACGCTTAGATTAGGCTAATGTTTGAAACAAAAATGCTGTGGCTAGAAGGATACATGGCTTTTAAGACCCCATATGGAAAATAATGAAAAATTATTTAATGAGGTTTTATCACTGAAAAGTTTGGCCAAAGTTGAGATGTGGGAAAACTCCATTGCGACATGCATTGCATGTCTGCATTGCAACATGTTCCCTCGTTCGTTTGAAATCTCTGATTGACCACCTGTTTGAGGGATATGCGACAGCCTTTCCCAGCTGTTTGACATGTTTGAAGCATATCAGTATTCAACAGAATTATTTTTAAAAATGGAAGGGATATAGGCTATCAGTTCTTCCTAATAGCCTACCCTACTATGTATCTCTTAGATTTCGCTAATGAGTGTTGTAGGAGTTATTGACGGCACTAACTTTTACAAAAGACCAGAAAACAATGTTAAGGCATTTGTGGAGAAGAAGGATGGTTCGTGTGTTTTCTTCCTACACCTCACGGTAAGCTATTTCGTTGCTCTGATTGGTTAGGTCTATCCAATTGAGTGCAGAGGCATTCCCCCCATGTATCGGTTGAAACACGCCCCATAATTATGTCCCAATGGAGCAGTATCAGACTCATATTCTGACTAGAATTGAGTATGACTACGTCAGGCTAACGGAACGTTCCTTCACAGTTAAAGTTTTGGTTCCGGGGATGTTAGTGGAACGTTCTTTGACTCATCTTTAAAACTCGAGCAGAGAAAATTCGTGGACTACTAAACAGGCACTGAAAATGATGTGATATTGGAGCATGTATATCAGCTCACGAAAAGGAGAGATCAAGTGCATGTATAAACTCGACGTTCATACACTATTAATATTCATCATGCCCTTTGCGTAAAAATGTTTTCATTCATCTCAAGCCTGCGATAACTGTCTGTAGCCTCCTACAAAATCTCATAGAACAGCTGTATATTTAGGGTTACTTTCACGTTTACTGTGTCTTTCTTCACAATAAACTAGCCTAATTAAAACATTTTCCATAGGCATATCCCATCATGTTATATTGTTCAAAGCACTAGCAAAAGAAGGCTAAACCAGAGCCCGTCTACGGAGAGCCTGGCCACTCCATATTAAGTCCCATTGTACCGAATTTTGGTAGCAGTTCCACCCGATTTCCACTGGGGGCGATCGCCATGAGTGCAGAATAAATGGGATTTAATGGAGCTAGACTTGTCTCTTTCACCTGATTGTCGTTGACAAATCTCAGATTTGATTGTAGTTTGTATAACTTCAACATGGGTTATAGGTCAAAAGTTGAATGATCGAGTACTTATGTCCTTTTGTTTTCTTACAGGTTGGGTCGTTGTTGCCCATAACACGCTAGCATTGTGCTAATGAGTGACGTCTGACACGTTTGAAAGGCTTTTAAGAACAATTAAGTGACTTTAAAAAATATAATACTCAACCAAGTGTATTTTCTTTGCCTCCCCTTTTGAATACAATATTCAAATGACTTGAAAAAAATTATATATCGAGAAAAGTGGATTTTGGGGGGTACAGCTCCATAGACCTCCATGCATTCTGCACTCGTGGACGAGCGCCCTCATGTGGAACCACAGAAGGAAGTGCAACCAGTTCAGAAACCGGAAGTTTTCCGAGAGTAGCAGTTCTCCCCTTAGACATTCTCTGGCTAAACTGCTTCAACCATATTGTTTGACATCAAAACAATAATAAAACACGGTAACTGTCTTCCAATGCATGCTGGGAACTAAGTAAAGCTAAATTAGGCTACGAAGTATTCCAACTTCAACATAAAAGACGCTTTCCTCTTAATTTGCAGCACAAACACAGTCAGTTTAGGGTCTCCAATGGCGATGATAGATAGATACTTTATTGATCCCCAGGGGAAATTCATGTGAGGCTATGTCAGCGTTTCTCAAACTGTGGGTCGCGGAGACATACCAGGTGGGGCGCGAACTGATGTGAAAAACAGGAGTTCTCTATTTATTTTCTATCTATAGCCTGGGCCCAGGTAGCACCCGATGCGCAATTGGACGCACTGTGTTATTCACAGGAAAGCGCTCGTCAAGGCATCTTAGTTAGTCCCGACCTACATGAGATTGAACGTTGTTGTGAGTGGTGAATGTCATCAAAACCCGGCACTTAAAAGCGCGTCTATTCTCCGCACTTTGCAAAGAGATGGTAGCTGACCAAAACACAGCGACCCCACAGCGACCAAAACACAACGAGGCAAGGTGGCTTTCCCAAGGTAAAGTGCTGTCGCGCGTGTTTGAGCTCCGAGTCAACCTCTTCTTGGAGGAAGAGCGCATGTTCGAATCTGCAAGTGTGGCAGTATGGGACGAATAGGGGGTATAAACCCATGGACATTGAGACTACGCCACCCTGGGGATTTCACCCAGGGAAATATGAGTACCAGATTCAGACAGAAAGCACTCAAGTTCGTTGACTTATGGCAAGAGACGTGGTTTCATTCGTTAAAATTAATTTATTAACAAAAGAATAAAAACAAACAATCAACACAATTCCCATTCACACTTGACATACAATAAGGGAAGGAGGAGGATAGGGTCCACTGGAGCTGAGGCCTACCTATGGAGAGGTATAGAGAGGTCACACCACAGCACACGTGTCCACACGCACACAAAATGGTTCACACACAGCACCCGGGTTGTAAAGCGGCACGCCGCACAAGACACAGCACCCGAAGAGAGCAACCCCTCCACCATAGGCACTCAGCTCCTGGAAGGGACAAGGAAATTTGTACAGAGAGGGTTAACAACACCAGTCAAACAAAACTAAATACACAGAATAACAGAAAGTTCATAAAGTAACAAATACAGGGCACTGGTTATCCGCAGTCCTAAGAAGGGCCTCCTGCCAGTGACAAATCAGGACAGAAATCGACAAAACACGACTAACAGGGGATGGGTAAACAACTGAAAAGAAATAAAAATCACTCGACTCATTCATCCGACACACAGACAAAAACAATAGCGCTCGTCACAGACCTTTTGCTTGTACAGGTTAGCCAGCTAGGAGTACAGCTGGCTAGCTTTTATAGTCACTTTATATCAGTTCAGATCATCTTCATATGCGCCGCTAACGCAACTCAAACAGCACAAGCAGTAAGCTAGCGCTACAGGCGAAACAATAAAAGAGTGGCAGCAATAAGGAACTCGTGTTGGTGAGACGTGAGGGCAGTTACAGGCCCAATACAGGCAAACTTCGGTAGGCAAAGCAGCAGCGTTCACACAGAAGCTGTAGTTGTTCCCCGTCCAGCTGTTAGCTGCAATCAACTACAGTCTCTAATATATTAAAATAGAAAGTTAGGGCTAAAATTGATGAATAAAGTGGGACTGAACACTCGAAGGGCTACATACCAGTAGATAGAAGTTGCCTCCTACTATCCAGACAAACGCAGGAACATAGCAGCTGCTACCTACAGTGAAAACAGGCTACGTTTACTACATGCAACAGTGAATGAAAGAACATCACGATGTGAAACCACACCTACCATCAACAAGCGTTGGGCAGACAAAGGGGGAGAATCCACAGGCAAGCTGCGTGAGTGGCGGAAATCAGGTGAGCAGAAACCAGCTAGCCAGAAAGGCTGTCACCAAGCTTATTTACAAAAAACACTAATGGGCTGGCCAATTATCTGCTAGCTTTGGTGGGAGCCCTAACTGGGCGGAAATATTCCATTCTGCTACACAAGCACGTTCACTAATGAACATTTCTTGACGAAGCTGGCCTATCTTAGCGATATATTTGATATGTCTTAGCTATACATTTGAGTTAAAGGTCCAGTTACAAGGCAAAGACAAGCACCTACCTCACCTAGCAAATAAGATTACTGCATTCACCAAAAAAACTTGGACTATTATGTCTTTGAGATTTCTGAGCGAAATCGCTGAAACGTCTGATTGGGAGGCACTCTTGTGATCCCATGTATTAAACAGTAGGCCTAGGCTACATCATATCCCTGCAAAGTTTATTTCAAAAATATTTCCCGCAGTGCTCAGTATGACTGGATTATGGATCCATTTAATGCAGCATGTTGGTATTTCATTGAATATTGTAATGATCTGAGCCTAGCTGTTGATGACTGTGCTCCCATAATGCTGTGCAGTGTGTGTGTGTGTGTGTAATGTTGATGTTGGTTTTAGTATGAGTAATTGCGTTTACCTCATGTATGTGTTAGCTGGTATAGTCTTTCTTTATGTTGTACCTCATGTGACTACCCTGTTTGTGTATCGTGCTTGTTTAATTGACCTCCTTTGTTTTGCCTGTGTAATCACGTTCGTGTGTTTTGGTGCGTAACCAATAAAACCATTATGAGACAACTTTGCAAGATTGTTACAATATATTGTTCAATGCTGTAAAATGGCCAATGCTTCCTAATATGTTGCTGGGAAACAGTAATATGTGTGTTATGTATTTATTTATTATTATATCTGCAGCACCAGCTGATTTTAACTCTGTTGAAGAGGATATATTTAGAACTTGTCATTATTTCAATAAATTTGACAATTTTAAGCTTGACCTACCACTTTCTTAGAGCGATGACAGGTGGGGCTCGAGGTGCCCCCTTGATCAAAGTAGGGAATGAAAGAAAAAGTTTGAGAACCACTGATCTAGTTGGTTAACTACCACAGTCACGAGTTGGGTCGCGATAGTCTGTCATTTTTAAAAAGTGGGTCCCCAGAAAAAAAGTTTGAGAAACACTGGACTAGCCTATGTGATGTGCCAAAGCGATGATTCTGTCCCTTGCACACCTGTGGCTACGCCACGCACCTCTTGCAAAGTCACTCACACCTATATCAACATCTCTTCATGTGTATGGCTTCCCTTTTGGATACATGTAGTAGTCACTCACTGAACAAGTCATACAAAAACTAAATCTTGTGACATTCTAGAGGAAACACGGACACACATTGAATTGAACTGAAAAGAACTAAAAACGATATCAATGAAAGCCAATAACAGAGTCCTGTGACAGATTACTGTCTCATCATAATCCATAAATTAGCATTTGAAAAGACCTGCCCGGGGGCAGTGTTGTTTCGGTGACTTGGCACCGAGGCATAATTAGCATCAGAGGTTGACCATCTGCGACCTTTACAGTCCTGCGTTTTCGGTCTGTCAGCGGGAAGCAGCCGGGAGGTCACCCACCTCACTGCCAATAAAACTTCCCAATCAGATGCTTTGGCCAGCCGGCAGGCGCTCCCTCGGATAAGCTGTGCTCTCGCCAGGAGGACCTCCTGCCTGCCAAAATCTCCATCTTGAAAATTATGGTACGTTGGAGAACAGGTTGATGCAAATGTGGACTTTGCGTGAGGGAGGTTAAAGCTATGCTAGGTTGTATATTCCCTAGCACGTGTTACAGCTCCACATTAGGCTACAGCACAGTTCAATATCGTGTGAAAACACATACTTTGCATTTATATAAATGTACGGTTGGGTTTAAAGTATATGGAGGTTAATACAACTAGGGTAGGCCTAATGCAGTATAGCATGCTTATATTTGTATCAATATGAGTCCCCTCCCCTTTATAGTTAATAGGGAGGGAAAGTAATCTCATCGCCATCTAGTGGTTGGGTTCCTAGAGTTTAGCGGAGTGGATGGGATTTTTTTTTAGAAAAAATATATCTCGGTGCACATTGGGATCTTAATGTAATGCCTTCCATATGTTAGGCACTGGGGTCACCTCTATTGCTTCAAGTGGTCATACCTTATTTTTAGGATCAGTTGAATTGTTTTGAGTTTTTGTCGTAACAAGGTGATAAGGAACTACAGCTGCATGTGACGCCACATGTTTGGGCTTAATCTCTAACTGATCAATACATAATTTGCTTAACTGGCTTAACATATTTTTGTAATAACGGAACGTGATGTAAACCGCGTGGTGATAACCTTTATGTCAGGATAACTGGTGTTGTGCTTCTACTCACATGAAGAGCTAGCTCAAAGTGTTAAGTGTCAATGCTAACCAGGCTAATAAACAAACCATGTTACCAGAGCCCGTCTATGGAGAGCCTTGCCACTCCGTATCAAGTCCCATTGTACCGAATTTTGGATGCAAAATAGGGTCTGACATTTTCACAGTTAGAATATTATTACTGTATAGACACTGAAAAATATTTTTGGTGGATAACATCGCTGATTTGGCTTCACAAAAAAAACAAATTAAAATAGGTCTATGGGACTTAACATTGGAGCTGCTCTTCGATAGGAACGCAACCACTTGGGGCGCTGGTTTTCACTTTCCCTCCCTATGTTGTAATAGCATAGCCAAACGTCATGCAAACAGTGCACAATGGTATAGGCCTACAGTAGGCCTATTAATATGTGCTGGAGAGTATTAGAGTGGACGTGTAGAAATTGAAGACACAAGTACCGTGCTTGGTCCGTGTACCCATTTGATTTTTAAATTCGAAACGAAAATTGAAAATCGAAAAACTACCTTATTTCTGTATTTTTTCAAAAACAAATTAGGAAATTTCCTTGTGTTTTTGTTTTGGATATTAAACTTTGTAGCCTATCCCCACGACCGAAATCAAAAATCCACACAACAATAATGTGAAATCGGCACTTTCTTCCATTTTTCATTTAGCCTATCCCTGCTAGGCTGTCCTACATTGAAACCTATGACATTTTAATTAGAGACATGTTTGTAAACAAGCTAACTAAGTCAGAAATGTCAGCTACGTTGTCTCAACTAGGAGCAAGGGGAGTGGAGGCCTTAGAACGCAGAGTTCACTGGCCTAGCATGAGGCACGAACATATGTAGCCTAGGCCTATTTGGGCTCCTCTGTTGTTCTGTATGCGCGACTATAGCCTATCGTTGCCTGTATTATGTTGGTAAAAGAGAATTGTAATGGAGAAAGAATCGAGAATGAGCCGTCCTTGCATGGGGAGGGGGTGGAGTTGACGTGATTAGGAAGCTTATAGTAGCCAGCTCTATGACCAAGTAGGCTACATATTATGGTTATGGTAATAGTATTTCGCAGACGCTTCTGTTCAAAGTGACGTATAGGCCTACGACTAATTTATATTTATATTCATATTGTAGGCCTAACAACTGAGGCGACAAGGTTCAAATCAGTAGGCCTACGTTTATTGGGTCAGGAGCGGGGGGAACACAGACAGGTCGAAAAATCATTATAGAACACACAAGGCTAGTCACTAACACATGCACAAGCTAAGCCTGTCTACAAAACATAGCCTAATAAATGCATGATGTCGATTGTCCTTTCTGTGACATTTCCCCTCTTCCTTGGAAGGGTGCACGCAACCGTAATCCCACTCCCTACTATGCATCACACCTGGGACATAAATTATCGATCAAAACGAGAAGCTTGGAATGTTCTGGCGATTTTTTTCTATGTGCAGATCACTCTCCTTCAACATCACCATCTTGCTCCCTTTGATGAACATAGGCTAGCAATTATCCATTCGGACAGTGGCAAAAAATTGTTGTCAGCATGAATGTGGAGTGCGTGGTGCGGTAGCCTCGCGTGCCTGGGTTTTCATTTTTAACATGAATAAGGACTAATTGAAATTACAATATTGAAATTCAAACCCTCATTGTATATTGGATTATTTTTTCCACAAAATGCTTCAATATTTGTGTTTTATTTTTCTCTGGGAAGCGCTGTTTTAGGTAAAGGTCTTCAAATCCGTTTTTTTTTTTTTATCACTGTTTCAACCTTGAAAATCAAATGAACAGAAGGTACACGGACCGGGGCTTAATTTCATGGAAATGGTATTGCAAGTAGCAGCTAATGTGTTTTGTTTTTATGCACTATCAAACTACTTTGTCATGCTTTGTGCACTGACATTCTTACAAAACCATTCACACCCATGTTAAATTATGGAAATGTAAACGTTTAATTGTATTGAAAAGGACCATGTATGGTCATGTAGTATATTTGAGCACTGAAACACTTTTTTTTTTACATTTTAAAGAGGGAGGCAACACTCGAAAGCTACATCAAGGACACCGGGGGATGGACCAGAAGACCTGAGACCAAGACGACCCAAGCCATACGCTTCACTGACAAATGTTGATGTTGATGCTTCATCATCACATAGACCAAAGGTAATCAAAAATTAATGTTTACTTATGAATCTAACTTTTTTGTTAAAGGTCTATTTTCGAATGCAGAACATAACCCTTTGTTTCTGAGAATTTATAAATTTGTTTGAGTAGTTTTGATCTTTTGAATGACAAGAAATTAGCTTCAACCTACTGGGGACACAAAGTGAACTGAAAATATACCTTTCCAACCATATCTTTGTATGATAGTTGGTACAGCTTCCCTACAGTCTCAGATAGCAGTCTCGGATGGGAGACACTTCATGAGTGGGAATATCCCAGGACATTACATATTACGCGAGTATACTCTTTACCAACGCCACTCTCATTCATGCTGTATATTCTGTTCACTTGCAGGATTTAGAGAAGGCTAGTAGAGCTCTCTATGAGTGTGAGCTGTGGGAGATAACCCAGAACTGACAACCACCTAATGAAGAGGTGGCGATAATGGCTCTCCAAGAGGAGGTTGTGAGTCTGAAGGCTTTTATTCAACAAGGTTTGTAGAGTGTTTTCATACAGATGTGAACTTTTACATTAAAATTTACATGTTTAACTTTAATGAAATAGCAGCTTCTTGGTTGTACAAGTTTAGTAAAAATGTGAGGATGAAACTAACTTTTCCTTTCAGTGTGTATCTGTGTGCTTCTCTCTTCTGTGTATAGGATATATTAGTTGTGATATAAAAGTGTTAAAAGTGTTAGGCTGTCTGTGTAGACTGCTTCACATTTTCGCCTCACCATCATAGATCTTTCCTGTGTTAGTAAACTGTAACGATTTGTGGTCCTAATTGATTGTGCTATTTTTTAGGAGGCACTATGAAAGAATTGGAGAAATGTTGGCATATTGCTGTCTAATGACAAGATAAGTGCTGTGTCTAGTCACTTCTAATGGAAGATCAGCTGAGTCGGTCAGTTCTGTACATCAACTGGCTTGGCAAGACTAGTGGAGCTGATTTCCTCATGGTAGTGAATTACTAAACAGAGGCAGTCAGAAAGATCCTGGAAGGAGAAGTCTGACTACATATTCAGACCTTGTGTAAATGTTGTCATGGATGTGTGAAAGGTTTGCTGTGTTTGTTTATGGACTTTGTTGGTGGGTGGCTATTGCTTTACAGCATCCTTGTGAGGCAGTGTCTAGTCTTTCCCTGTCCTAATAAAACTTGTTCGTCCTTGGTTGTTCACCAGAGATGAGGATAGAGGTGCTGAATACAAACTGCAAATGCTTTAAGATGGTGCCCGTTGCACCCAGAAGATGACCTAAGCGCTCATCATAATGGGTTTGTGTCAGTGGCAGAAATTCACCTCCTTGAAATCAATATCTCTGGGAACAAATTGAACCTTAATGGAGTTCCTTGCACCAGAAATGGTCATTTTTTCTTTAATCACACAAATCGTATGCCAGATATGAATGGTCAAGGCCATATTAGACTGGCCAATTACATCATATCATATTAAAACCTGAAATATAAATGATATATTTTAAAAAATAATCGCTGTATTGATCAATTTCAATGATTACATTTCTTCACACAGATTTAAATGGGACATACCATGAATGAACCTCAAATGGAAAACTGGACGAAGGCCTAGCTAAATGAGGGGGGAAGTGGAGACTCCCTCATCAGTTAAGGCATGTTCATACCTGTTGTCCTGCTCAAGCTTAATAACCCATGAAACACTGGGCCAATTACCCTGCAGCGTCCTCTTGTGTCCCAGTCTATTTAAGATGTTGGGAAGGTTTTTAGTTAAAACAAGTTTTTAATGGAATTGTGGCTTGTTAAATAGGGTATGATTAAAGTGTCTCTTCCTTTTTGCTTCTCTTTTTGATGTTTTAAAAGTTGGATGTTTAAAGGTCACTGTGAGAAATCCTTTGACACATTTGGCAGGCAGGCCCTTGCCCCCTGACAACTAAACTTCTCTAATAGGTCTGTCTTTACACAACTCCTTAAATCCTTCCAGTAAACTGTCCCTAAGGGAAGACTATCTGACATCCTTTTATGATAATATGAATATTGTTACTGTCTAATTATTTTCACAAACAAGACATGTATTGTGTTTACACTGTAGAATATATTTTATTTATAATAAATAGTTTTATAATATAGTTTTATTACCCTGTTTATGGCTATTTCTTGCCTTTTGTATAAGGATATATTACAGGTGAATAGGGGGAAAAATTTACAATTTGATGTTCCCCCAACAATTTCCCAGCTGATTATTTACAACAGTTAGATATTGTTTTGTATTGCAAATATTCTGACATTTGAATGTATAACATAGTAAAAAAAATGCATATATTTCAAATACAGCTGGATAAAGTCTGGTTCGAAAATCTTTGATTTGATTTGATTAGTTTGTTTTATTTTGTTTTGTTTTTATTTTGGTGACACACATTTGCTGAACAAAACTGCTGATGTTATAACTTGTATTTACTGTACTTTCTATTATTATGTATGCATATAATTTTAGAAGATTTGCAATACAAACATATAATACAATGTAAACGAATCTGGGGAAGTAGCAATTCATTCTTAACTGTTTCTATAATTATGTAGCCTGACGAGCCAGACCCACATTAAAATGTAGGGTCTGGGCACTTACCGTTCGCAGTGCTCACAGGCTCCGAGGGGTGGGATAATCAGTTGTCTTTCAAATTCCCTCTGCACGCAATAGGACAGCGGCAGCGCTATGAGTCCCATGCGTTTCCCACCAGCGGAGCTAGTTGGCTAGTTCAAACGTTTGCCAACTTAATAAAAGCTTAACTCGTGTCACACTGTTCGTCAACAGCAACATCCATCTTATTTGTTTTCAAGTAGCAGGGAATTCAAGCCAAACCGTTGCAACTCTGCCATCAATCATTATGTTAAGCCCACCTAATGACTCTATATACACGATTTCATTGGCCTGATTGAGTTTTGATTTCTGGAGCTCACAAGCCAACGGAGAGTTGCTAGACTAGCCCTGGCAGCAAATGCTAGGGGCGCGTCTAGATTTCTTGGCTAATAATTATGCTGTCTTTGTAGACATTCAGAATGTTTATGGCCAATATTAATCACAGCATCTCAGTGGTACACCCTCATTATTCACAAACGGTGAATAGGAAATTTCAGATTAAGGTGAATACAAGCTGAGGGAAACTTTGTGAACATCTGCTGTCTCATACAAAACCTTTGTGTCATGTTGCAGCTTGAAGATGAAGACAGCTGTGAAAAGGTCCCCAGAATGTCCTAGCAGTTCTGCCTCTGCAGAGGAGCAACTTCAGGACAGGAGAAGAGAGCAGCTCCCATTAAAATTTCTGACAGGAAGTCTGAGAGCAGGAAAAGGTGGGCACAGCTGTCACAACTTTATGGAAGGCCAGCCCAAATCTGCCCTGGACTTGGAGCCAGAAAATGACTTGATACACTTGGATACACAGAGATAAGGTCCAGTGTATGTTAAGCTACTGTCATCCTCATGTAACAGCATGTGTACTTCTCTTTAACTATATCAGCAAAGCAATTAGTCTTAAATTCATAAAATGTACATAAGCAGGTCATTTAAATTATTCTCTGGATTTTTACAGCCTTATTTCACATGTGTACCAGGGTGTTAATAGACTTAGACAATAATACTCAAATACATTATTCAATATTGTTGTGGAATTATGTTTTTTATTATAGCATGTCAGAAGAAGAACCTTTTTGGCATGTCAACAGTCACCTCAAAAGTAAATAGTCAATAGTCTTCTCAACTGGAGCAGAGGTGTCAGTTTCCAAAGTTGTGTTGATGTCCAGCTCAGTCTTCCCTCAAACTCCAGTCTCCCAAGGTCCATGCTGACAAATCAATAGCGTAACTAAATCTCAAAACAGCCTTAGCTACTGTGTTATTCAGTTCCCTTCAGCAGTGTGCATCTGAATCGCTCTGGGGGTCATTTCTAGAAAAGTTAGCAACGACGTTGCTCAACCACCATGGTACGACGCAACTTGCGACCAAACAACGACATTGTTACACCTGTTTCCAGAAAGCTTCATGCCTGTGTCGCAATTCGCTACCTCCAACGTTCGAACACTGTAGTTCCAACAACGTTGTTGATGATGCAGCGATACTTATCATTGGTGGAAACAGTGGCAACGTGTAATACCCCACCTCCTAGAAATTCTCTGCCACGGCCTATGCTGACAGTTTTCTAATTTAAACCGAGTGATTAATGCTGGCATTGTCATCGTAATCTGCAAAAACCTAAACCTATTGCAAGTATATAAAACATTTTACTGAAGCCGACCAATATGTGTCATTATTTGTGTTAAATATCTATGTTGGAAAAAATATATAGCCTGGACGAATGTCTGGGTATCGCATATGTTTTTAATTGTGTCGTGGCTTAACGGCAGTGCGTCAGTGCACTACGCGCTCGGCCGGAGTTCGCATCCTATCTCTTCTTTTCACCTCTGAGTAAGAGTAGGCCTACGAGACACAACAATAGGTTTTGACCATACATATTTATGTATATAGTTACTCTACATCGAGAGACCATAGGTACAAGACATCAGTCAAAAACAATTGAATCTATGTGTCACACTAGTTCACCTGCAGGTAGCGAGAAGCAAATCTCACATCATAAGAAAATCGAATCTACGCTGGGATAACAAGACACCTGCTTTAGCTACTACACCATTTATCACTGTGCTGATTTTAAGAGTCTGTGAAGATTATAATACTAGCTTATCAAAAAGCAAGGCAATACTCGAATTAATTTCTAGAAACACTAAATCCAAGAACGATGGAGCGAACTACCAAGGTTGCGACGCAAGTTAGCAAACAACGCTTTCTAGAAACGAGCCCCTGGATGTTTCATTCATGCAGAGACCAAATTTCCCTCACGGGATCAAAAGAGTATATATACTTATACTTATACTTATATATTTAGAAGCGCAGCACTCGGAGTGCAGTGTCCAAGCTCTTTCCAAGCATTTTTGACTGTTTGTCTCAGTCCATTTTTCTCTGCATGTTTGGGTTTGGCTGGTTGGTTCATTGGGATGAACCAGAGACAGCATGTGCTGCAATGCGATTAAATTTTGCAAGTGTTGGTGGTGGTGGTGGTGGGGGGGGGTCGTTTTGAAGGAGAGAAGAAAGCATAGACAGGCTTTGGGCTCTTTTTTTTCTCCTCTGCCTGGCAGAAAGGCAGGCGTGGGAGACCAGGAAAGCAGTGGGGAGAATACTGATAACATAACGTCCTGTCTTAGATCTCTGCCCTCATGTCTTATGTATATTCAAAACTTTGAATCGCATGAGTGAAGGTCACAAGCAACCTATTTAAAGCACGTTTACTCTGGCCATCAGCAACATATAAGTCAGTGTAAAGCATTACAATTCAACAACTTGCCCCAGCACATGCATTTAGTAAATAATTACATTTTACAGAAACAGCAGTGTACAAGAACTCATCTGCAGAAATAAGCAACAGATTGCCATACATTTTAAACAAATTAACTGTTCTACAAATGAGAGAAAGAGAGAGAGAGAGAGAGAAACAATAGCTCATAATATGGTGCAGACAACAGAACCGAGTGAAATTACAAATGTATAGCATTTGCAGTAGAGATACTGATCTCCTAAAACAAGCTATTCTGCTAGATTTGATTAGCTCTTGATGAGACATTAGAATCTGATTCGCTCTCTGTCTGACGCAAAGTGAATCCACAATACAATGAAAGCCTTGGGAGCTGCCAGATGGAGAATTTATGCAAGCATGTTTGGCAGTCGAGAACAGTCATATTTCAGAGTGTGTCCTTCACTGATTGCAAATGAATGTGCGATTTATAGCCTCTTTGCACCCGTATTATACGCATCTAAACCAACACTCCATATGTAGTCTAATCTGGTGTAGAGCTGACAGGTAGTGCTAACAGGCAAAGGCTTGCTAACAAAAATCATATCAGTTTGATCCATTATAGTTGTCACATTGATAGATTTGTATTTCTTAAGTCGAGACAAAACTTGAGTACACAGCACAAGTGCTGAGATGGTATCCATGGTTGCCTCTGCCTCTCAAAGGTAATGCCTCTCGTTCAATCAGAAATTAATAAAATAGTTTGACCGGACCTAACTGTTGTGTAATTGGGCACAAACTTCTGAGTAATAGCTTAAATCAAGTGAGTTTACAGCAATGTGCAATTACATACATGTAAGTAATACATTATGCTATTTGTAAATGTACCAAGCTTCAGTAATATGTATTACTTACTGATCAAGTTAGTGTGGCATGTCTAATAGCTAAGGTAACAGCTCTTAATACAATTGTACAAGCACAGATTCTCTCTCTCTTTCTCTCTCTCTCTATCTATCTCTCTGTCTCTTGCACGTTTTCTCTCTCTCTCCCTCTCTCTCTCTCTCTCTCTCTTTGTGCAAATGAAGTGAATTTCTTGTGCTCTGCCTGCTGTGACGGATCACTGATGGCTTGAATAGCTCTTATCTCCACAGAAGTGTGCAGACGGTCCTCCATAGACAAAAGCAAGACAAAGTCACAGCTTGCCTCTCACAAAAGGATTTCCTGTCGTCCTCTTCTACAACGGCTGTTTGGAATACGCTGCCTTTCTAAGCAGCGGCGGTCCAATACCACCCTGTGACTCGGGAGAGCTCTGTGTTATCCTACAGCTGTCTGCAGGTGACAGCCTGACAGATGACACTGTCTTGGCCTACTCTATTGGAAGTTTGCACAGGGAAGTATATATTCTGTCTGACATGCTCACGCTTGATTAAAGTGATATGATGAGAAATGTCAAAGTTTAGTTTCATGATTTGCATTTTCACTTTTCACCTTTTTTCTCCCCTTCAGATAACTCTGCAAGATGATAGTAATGACGCAGTGCTGAAGCATGCGTCTCAAATAACACTCAGTGATTTAAATGAAGCCTACTTTATGTATTACAGTATGTTGATACCTAGCCTGTTAGATGCCAGATCTAACAGATGCCAGCAAGTGTATTTATCAACAAAACTGCAAAGTGGTCAGACTGGTTTGAGTTATGACGTAGGTTTTAGGTTTCTTGTATGATTCTATCTGCTATGCTCTGCTGTAAACACAGTCAGTTGATAGAATGAGGCTCAACACTCATTATGCCCCTTCCCTGTCAAACAATTGTATTTAACCACCACGGCATGCATATGGATGCCATGCGTTGTTCATTAGTGCCTGAATCATAATAGAGATTAATGTAGTCATGTCATTTGGAGGCTATGCCTGTGTTCTTTAATCTATTTACATAGATACTCCAGTCCCCATTGGATTAGCATGGCATGCATGTGTCCATTGTCACTGCACTGGGACCCTTCATGCATAATGACTGTGGACACAACAGGATGCAATCTCAACAGACTCTGAACTCCATACAGGAGAAAAACATACCAAAGCCATGGAAATGTGCCATGCAAGTGTTGCTACTGTTCCAGTCAAATCCACAAGTAGAATGTTATATTTGTGTATATATCTGTGTATATTTTCAGTTGTGCATAGTATAACCCGATCCATAACAGGGGCAAAATTTAATCTGAATCATGTGTGAATTCTGAACATTCTTTTTTCTGTTACTGTGTTGAGTGCTTGTGCTGGATGTGCTGTCTGTAGCGTAGGCGACAAGTGAAGATGTGAAGTAAAGGGCTTTCGCCAGTTAACTCAGAAATCGGTTCACCTCTCATTATTCTATGCCTATAACAAGCATATCACACAAAACACCTATGCAAGCATCTAGAAAAGATAACTACTTGAATTAAAAAAGGATCAAGGTAAATGCCTTGATGCCATTCATAATCACTGGCTTCATTTCTTCATTTAATAATCTCATTACTTTTTTTTTTGCAAAAAAAGAATGATAAATGTGCTCCAAAATTAAAATTACAAGCTGAAATACAAGTCTGTCAATTCCAAACAGGCATTTTGTGGGCCACTGTGGTGTGCTGTTTGAAGTGTTTTGCATCCTCACTGAGTGTAGCATGGAAGACTGTGCAATGTTTACCTTTGTAGTCCTCTCTTATCGCCACAGCTCCATTTGAAAGGAGGAACAAACAGGCTTCAGATATTAGATTGTGACATGGATGAAGGTCCAGCAACAGGCCTTTGTCCACCGCTGGTCCTCGGGTCTGACTCATTTCAGCTGTGTGTGGCTGGGAAATCAAAAGATGTGTGATTGTAAGAGAGGTACTATTAGTGTTGTCAGATCTTCAAAAGGTACCATCCTCACTCAGTTCTCGCTCTATATCAGATTTGTGGATGCAGAGCTTGAGAGGACTTACTGAAGTAGGCTATGTGGATACTATGGGGTACCATTTAAAATTGAATCCCTCTCAGTCTTTCCACATTTAGCATTGGCAAACGTCAAAAAAATCAACGTAAATGTAAATGCTAAATATATAGGTAAATGGTAAGAAAAACGAATATGTGAAACATTTTACAAACTCCACCCCTGACTGCATATTCTGAAGTAAGGCGGCTATGTCACTGTTGAACACAAACATGAACATACACACACACACACACAGAGAGAGAGAGAGAGAGAGAGAACACCCCCACAGAGAGAGAGAGAGAGATTAGACAGTTTCTGAATTGCGCATCACATATAATGGACATATGTCTGATCTGATCTCTTTGCCAAGACTGTAGAAACTGGTCACCCTGACCGTGCCTCTCCACTTATGCGCTTAACCAATTCTCAGTGTAGAGGCGGGACACAGACTCTGCTTTGGGTACCTGGAAGACTGGGACTGATGCTGTCACTGCCTTTGGGTAAAACCCTCCACAACATGTACTTTCCAACTGTGTACATTTATATATTTACGCTGATAATTCCATTTACTCATTTTAGCATTTACGTTTAGGCTTTTATTCAAAGCGACTTCCATATCTCAATTATATCACAAGGGCCATTGTCTCCGGAGCAACACCGGATTAAGTGCCTTATTAAAGGGCACAATGGTGAAAGCTGGATATTGAACCCACAACTTTTCAGGCTACTATATGCTAGCCCAGCTTCTTGGGCACTACACTAACACCACCTCTCAATATCCACTGATATGTCAAGTGTTCTTATCTAATGGGATTGACAGCAAGGAATGTAGCAATATACTGCATGTTTAATCCCTAAAAAAATGAACATTAGCTTTGCTTGTGCCTTGCTCTTGTGCCAGCTGATTTGCACCAATTTGTAGTACCTGTTCTCATTATGCTGTCTACTATCCACAGATAGCACACTTTCACAAGCATACCTCAGACAAAGGCTCCTGCTGGGCTAACTTGCTATTTCTAATTGAACAACATAGCTAAAGTTATCTAACCAGTTAAGTAACATCAGTTGCTTGATTAAGGTTAAGAAAAACTGTTCCTGTTTGCTGGAAGGAGTGGCACACAACATTTTTACAAAGTCCGTCTACATTATCATGAGATGGGGTCCTGAATGACTATAGAAAAAAACATATTTACCAATGTTTTATCATAAACAGGAAGTTGATATGCCAGTACTACCTTTCTCCTGGATGTGTGTGTGTTGCACATTTTTGTTTTTGTTTGATTTAATTGGTTGCATTTTTTAGCGGTCTTGCTTTATATATAAGCGAATATACTACAATAGTTTATACACATTACAGTGTTGATTTGTACTATACACAGTGAAAAGACTCTGTGTAGTTATGTCCATGGTCATCCAGGACTACTTACAGAAGAAGAGTGCTGGAAGCTATCTCTCTACACATGTCTTAAGGCCAGTTCCACAGACACCATTCTCACTCGAGTGCTATGACAACCTATCGGGATGACAGACTTGTATATGAGGAAGCTGAGAATCGAGCCTGACAAAGTAGGAGTATTTACGTAGCGCCAGGGCAGCGCCCTGGAGAGATGCATTAACCTCAGCTTCAGTGAGAAACTCCCTTCTGCTCGCTCGGCCTCATGCACTTAAATGTGCTGAGTCTGCTGAACGACACTATAACGTTTTCAGTGGAAGGTGAAGGAGAGAAATGTGCCTTCTTTCCACTTATTTCACTTATCATTTGTGTTGCTGAGGCAAGGGAAAAGGCGCACCTCGACATAGATTTGCCATCAGACATCCTAGGTTGTTGTTTTTCTCCTATGATAAGCTTTTATAATGAAATTCAATATGTTTTTTGCTCTGCCATTGAAAGTATGTTGTAAGAGCTGGGACAATTATATGGGTGCACCACATTTTTATAGTATTTCTCTTTATATATCTTCATATTTTTCCCCCCGAAATGTCATGCCGATAAAGTGAAAGACTATGATAAAGTGAACATGGTGCATTTGTATGAGACTGTCCTTGATGTCCTTGACTTCAACAGGTCACAGCCAGCCACCCCCGGGCCATATTTATTGCAGAGTCAGCTGGACTCTGGGCCCCGTTGTGGTGCTAAACAAGTGCTAATCAGAAGGCTTTAGACTCCCTTTAAGCTCACCTCAGTACAGCTGTGAAATGGTGTTTATTTGTAATGTGTAGCTAGAGCTCACACTGAGAGGGGATGCAGAAGACTACCTGTAACTGGACCAACACTAGACAATAACCACCCATCCCCCATTAACTATACCTGGACCAAAACTAGACAGTACCTATACCTGGACGAAACTAGACAATAACCACCCATCCCCCACTACCTATACCTGGACCAAAACTAGACAGTACCTATACCTGGACGAAACTAGACAATAATCACCCATCCCCCATTACCTATACCTGGACCAAAACTACTGTAGACAGTAACCACCCATCCCCCATTACCTATACCTGGACCAAAACTACTGTAGACAGTAACCACCCATCCCCCATTACCTATACCTGGACCAAAACTACTGTAGACAGTAACCACCTATCCCCCATTACCTATACCTGGACCAAAACCAGACAATAACCATCCTCCTTTTAAATTTACTGTTAAGTTTACTGTTTTAAGTTTACTAAGTTTACTGTGTTAAGTTTACTGTTATTAGTGATAAATCCATGTTAGTCCTTCTCTGGTAACACTTTACGGTAAGAGTACATGAATTATGAATTCATGTACTCTTACCGTGTGTGTGTGTGTGTGTGTGTGTGTGTGTGTGTAAATTAATAAAATTAATTTATTGTATGGCCCCCCATGAATGAAAGTCCACAAAACTTGCCATGCATTCGGAGGGTGTCATAATGATCCTACACTTTCAATTTCGTGCAGTTTTGACCATGTTAGGTCACAGATACCTGCGATTACAACACCTCATTTTTACCTTTTCGTTTTTAACTAGGTGGCGCTATACATGAAATGAGTGGTTATGGAATGGGTTGACAACATACAAAAAAAAAGGTGGTCATCCTAAACCGTACGGTTCTCGACATATTCACAGAAAACTGTGTCTGCCCTACCCTCCTTTCGGGGGGTCCAGTCCAGCGGGGGGGCTACAGATCAAAACGAAAAACAATGGTTTCATGCTATCCATGTGGGGCTACATGCCCACCAAGTTCAGTGTCCCGGGAATCCTTGACGGAAAATTGGCCATGCGCTGCGCGGCGGTCATAATAAATCATAAATCATAATGATAATGATGTACCCACCATACTTGATGCTTTAGTTGATGTGTTGTTCATGTATGAGGTGATGAATGACAGACTATGAACTCATGTAAATTCCTGATGATTAATGAGCTATTAAGGAATGAAGTAATACATAAATCATGAATTAATTCATGCATAAATTCATGATAATTCATGTACCCTTACCGTAAAGTGTTACCCATTCTCTAAACATGAAGACAGGACATGAGGTAAGGCACCTCCCCCTGATTTGTGTTTCTTAGTTGCATGTCCGACTGGATAGCCAGGCTACCGACTGGAGATATTAAAAAGCAAATGGTATGGCCATGCTCTAGAGATGCTCTCAAGATACCGTACACTTCAGTGATCTCTGAAAAGTCTCATAATTATCCACTTATGTGTGATTAGCTCAAAATCCTCTCTCACCCCATGTTATTAACCACCAGTGAAGCAATGATGATTTAAAAGCCTGTTTTCCTGTGTAGCCTGCTTCAGTGAGCCAATGGAACACACATAGTGCCCTGAGTGGCATAAAAAACTATGAGGTTACAAGACTCGCTGGAAAGGTTACAGAGATTAATATGAATTCATTTAAGCTATATTTGATTTATTATAGACTGTATATCATTGTGGACCATATTATTTCATCAAGTCTCCCTCCACTGAGAACATGAAAAACCATTCACAGCTTCCTGTCTACCTCAGACAAGGGCACCCAACCTAGATGTGATGGCAGCTATGTGCTAATGGCTCCTAATGCAACATCTAATTTGAATAGGAAATTAACTGTTACACATGAGTTGCCCATGTTCTGTATAAATAAATGATCTGTTAGCCTTGAGTGGAGCCAGGGGGCGCTGTCTTCAGGGAGCAGAGAGAGAAACATGGCTGAATATAATATGCTGAGTGTTCAGATGTTATCTTATGATGTACACTCAGCCTGTTAAATTAATTTGGACAGTTTAATCTTATACTTGGTATTGCTTTAGCAACTTAATAAATGTGGCTTGCCTGGATTCATTCTGGTATGACACATTCATGTAAATATTGCAGTGGTGCAACACCACAGGCTGATCGGAAAATCAATTTTAGAAAGAAAACTCAAACTGTAAAACTCAAACTCAATTTACAAAGACCAACAGTTTCACACATACAAAGTGTCAAACATTGGTTCAACACATTCTTTGTGATTGGCTATTATCTTATCCTTTTTTAATCTGTGATACAGCAATATCTAATGTTGCAGATGTTATTTTATGTGAGAACTTTTCCATCACCTATCCATAACTGTCCTGAAATATCATCCAGAGTCATGAGCTATGTGTGTCCTGGGAGGGATATTAAACATTTTAATGAACACAGCTGCCACAGGGACATGGCTTAAATGAAGATATGTTTCAGAGAGATCAATTTGTCCTTTTTGCTCGCCGGAAAGTCCTCTTAGTCACTGGTCGAGGGGGTTTTTGCCGAGGACATCATTAGTGCGTCACACCAAATGAAAAATGTTTCTGCCCTTCTCCCCAGGTCCTCTGGATATATATTAGCAGAGACTTTTTTTTTCTCCAGGCTGTCCATGGAAACTCAAGGGCATGAAACCCATTCTGTGGATGATTCCAGAACGTCAAAGGATTCTATCTGTCCCATAGCCTGAATACACTGTGTCAGAGAGGATCTTTACACAAAGACCAGGGGTATCTGGGTCCTCTTCAGTGATATCTCACTGTGCAATTTTACACTGAGTGTGGTGCTACATACTTTTCTGCACCTGCTCCATCTCAGCTTTTGTAGTGACCGAGAGGGCAAGTGTGCTTCACAGCAGTATGAAATAAATCACACAGAAAGACACAGGACATACAGTAATAAGAAGCACAGCACTTGACATTATTCCCTCTTTTAATCAGACATCTTTTCACTAAAAGCAATTGATAACTACCAACATGGTCCACCAATGACCTTGTGTGGGAGCTTCAAAATTTGTCTACAGACAATAATAATGTCATTGATTTGACTGGCATGTGTAATTGATGTCTTCACTGCTTTATCAATATAACCCTTGTCAGAGGTAACACACATACACAGGTACATACACACAAGCACACGTGTAACATACACATACACATACACACACACACATGCACTTGCACGTACACACACACACACACACACACACACACACACACACAAACAGCCTGTTGAGTTGCAGGCAAAGCTCAACCACGTAGTGCTTACAGTCATAATCAAGCCTAATGTTTGTAGTCCCAGAGACCAAGTGCTCTGTTGACAGATATTGCTTTGCGAGGCAGGAATGATTGGATGGCATCTGCATCTCAGCTATCCTGCTCCTCTGAAGCCTGAAAATAAACATTCAGAGGAAATTAAAATTACTGAGGACTGAGTGCTTACTGACCACATAGCATTGTGACATGCAAGGAGTAGCTTCCAAAGCCTCTGTGAATGTGAGTAGGACTGGTAACTTTGTGGAGTATTGGCAAGAGCAATGTTTCATCTGTGTCAATTATGTAGCCTGGTTAACACCAGACCACTTCTCAAATCTTAATTGAGATTGAGAGTGGGTCTGCAAAGGCTTAATTGAACTGTAACTTCCAGGGGAGTAACCAGCAGTGAAAATAAACTTAAATTGGTGCATTAAACTCTTACCAAATTGTTTCAAAAGTGCAACAATCAATTATTTCTTGACAACAAAGGTTTTCAATGCAGTTGTTTACTCAATTTAAAAGACAATGCACGTCCATATCTGTTTAACCCTGCACAGCTATTGGGATGCACTGCTCTATCTGTCATCATATCAAGCCCGTCCCATGCTGGACAAGTGATTGTGATCGGTGCCTGGGATTTTGGAACATTGGAAATGGGTGTCAATGGCCTCCTTGCTAGACTGACCTGCAGAGCAAATTTCCTAACAGGTTTGTCTGGGTTATCCCAGGCTACTGTTGATATCAGTGCATGTTTTATAATGTTTTAGAAAGTTATGACATTTTGTTATTGTTGGTGAAGACTCCAAATAAGCCTGTTGGGCTTTCTGCCTCTCCCTGCATGGTACTGCTTACTTTTCTCTTTCACATGAATTCCAAATTTGTTCAAAATAATTTAAAAAATCTAGAAACTTAAAAACCTAATGTGTGCACACCTGTGTGTTAGCTCATTGTGTTTAACGTATGTGCGCACCAGCAGTGTGTTTGTTTGTTATGCCTAGAATAGAGCTGCCTGCCTTTCATCTCTTCTGGATCAGTTCTCCTTGTGTATGACGAGGCTAGAAAAGACTAGATGCCCTACTCTTAGGGTCGTGACTCATGTGGTGTAGGACACAGGAGCTGCCGCTAAATCTGAGATGTCTGAGACGCCTGAGTCGCATTCTTCTGAGCTAATACCATTTAAAGGGTGGTTTATTTAGTGTACTGTTTTATCAGCTGGAAATTCTCCATGAAATGATTATGCCACATCTTGTGCAAACACAGATAAGGTTAATGTACGATTAATAATGTTTATATCTTACATTAACATCATGGCCTTATTATGCCATTAAATTCAAATGGAGATTTGATTGGCATGTCAAATTCTACCCGATGTGTCTCCTTACTTCATTTTGAACAATGTGCTTTTTAGTATATTTTTTGGCCTTTATTGATAGGACAGTGGAGAGTGATAGTGTAAGGCCCGTCTTTTGCCCAAACCTTATGCATTTCTAAGGAATGCCTTTTGCAGTCAATTTACATGTGTGGATGCCTGTGTTTGATCTGTATTGTCTTAGCTGACCATGGCCAAAGATCCCCAACACCCGCTCATGCATAAAGTGACCATTTGCTCCTTGTTCTGACCCCTCTACTGAGAGATAACTCAGTCCTGGGCCTACTTGATGTCTTGGTGAAATAGGCCAACCTCATTATCATACAGTATTGCTCTGTAAATATGTGTTGTGAATAATACATTTATGTTTGGTCTTGAATTAATACTTGTAATGTGGGCAACAGTCTGATTATGGTTTTGGTACAATTGAATGTATCTGTGCATAGTTGTAGATTAAGAATTAAACTGTAGCATAAAGTTATGATATCCACCTGCGCCACACCCATCCACCTCAGACAACAAAGGCTCTGATGAGTCGGGGGTGGCCCAAGGGAATGATAAAAGTGGAGGCTCTGGTCCTCCAGGTGTCTTCTGTCTTCTGTCTTCTTTCCCATCTTGGGGCTTCTTTTCCCATCTTCTCTTCTTTTCCACCTTGGACCTCTTCTCTGGGTCTCTCTCTTTTCCCTCTCTCTCTTCCTCTCTCTCTCTGTCTCCCTTTGTCTTTCTCTCTCTCTCTCTTTCTCTCTCCCCTTTTCTCTATCTCTGGGTTTGTATTGTTTTATCTGGTGTATCAGTTATCTCTAACTTGTCAAGTTTACCTCTGTGAATTGGTTAAGTTTCCTTTGTTACCATTTGCTACTTTGTTACAGTAGACCATGTGAGTTTACTTGGACATTCAACTGAAGTGATATTGGTTGCATTTACCTTTAAGACTTAATGCCTATTAAATTGTTCATTTGCCTACCAATCGGATAACTTCAATTCTCGTAGTGTGCCATGCCATTCTCCTCCATAGCTGATAAACTAGTTACTTGGTAATTGATTGGTGATACAAATTATTAATCAAATGGAGTCAGATTAACGAGTATGTAATAATATCATTGCCATTTAACTCTTCACCCTATTTGTCCACACACGCTCTTTCAAGTGAGGATATAGCTCGACGTCTCTATGTTTCCGAGGCTATATATATATATATCATTTCGGAAGGCTTCTTACAATAGGAAGCAAATAGGAGAGAAAGCAGGGGTGGGATCCGGAAAGGACCACGGGACGGGAATCGAACCCGGGTCGCCGGCGTACAGTGCAGGTGCCCCAGCCAGTTGAGCCACAGCTGGAGCCAACAATGTGCTTTTTAATTTATTTTAATGTAGTGTATTGAGAACATTGTGTTGACCAGAGTACATGCAAATAAGAACAAATAACCCATATGAATTGTACTGTAAGGAATATCTTGCTTAAAAAGAGATAAATAAAAAAATAAATGCTGGGTAGGGTTGTTTTGCAGAATTTTTAAGTGTACGCAGACTGCAGGGAACATTTCAACGGTTCCCGACAAGCCTTATCTACACAACGCAATGCCTAATTAAGGGCCAAACTATCTGCAATAAACATCTGCTCCGGCACTCTGCCTTACTCCTTGGCTGCCATCTCCAAAGTCATCATTGGAGACACAAATTAAGCCAAACATCATTAAACAAAAGTAACAACAGTCTTAATGGCAAAAGGTGCTATACTAGCAGATGAACACAGACACACACAAACTGATTAATATTGATGCAGAAGTACGTGCAGCAGTATTTACAACTCTACCGGAGCACCTCAGCAGGGGGACCACCAGACAGTTAGTCATACAGTGATTCAATAAGACACGGGTGACTGAGGGGCATTCTCCACCTGAACCCGCGGTGAGGATGATTGCTCCGCTCGTGCTAATCTATGACGTCTTTTAGCGTGTCTTGAAAAGCCTCTTTGAACTCTCGAGCAGCTGTGTGTAAGATAATTCAACTCCACAATTCTGCATATCTCCTGTGCAATAATAGGTTTTTACATGGATTTTAGAGTAGTAGTTCTTCAGTCTCATTTCTGAAATGTGTGTGGGCTCTGTGAAACAGAAGGCTCAATTGTGTGTGCGTGTGAGTGTGTGTGCGTGTGTGCGTGTGTGTGTGTGTGTGTGTGTGTGTGTGTGTGGTTTTGTGTGTATGTGGTTGTGTGTCTGTGTGTATGATTGTGGGTGTGTTTTCCCTCCTGAAGAATGTTTTTTTTTCTCAGACGACAAATTTATTCAAAGCTGTTCCGATGTCACCCACATATTTGGTGGTGGAAGACATGCTACAGTAGCTTTACTTTTCAGCTGAACATATGGTACCAGATACTGAATAAAACAAGTTTCAGTAATGGTTCTGCAGATGATATGTTTTGTTTATGCATAGACATAATAAGGTTACCCTACAGTGGTACTTTTCCATATGGTCATATGTTATGCTATCTATAGACTCCTAAGGCCATTCCTGGAGTGATACAGCAGAGTTTGCTCAGTCCTAATGTAGTGCATTCTCTAGATGCTTTTGATGGTTTCAGATCCAGGCCCCCAGAATAGGGAAATATTTGAATGAAGATATTATGTATTCCAGTGGGAAACTCATGCCTTTTTGTCCATTCTCTCTCTCTCTCTCTCTCTCTCTCTCTCTCTCTCACACACACACACACACACAATATCAACACTTACCACAGCATCACTTTCAGTTAGGGTAATGCTTGCCAAGAGGCAAATCAAACATGACAACACACAATCAAGCCAATCAGAAGGCGGACTGTGCAAAGGGAGCAAGGGGAATTGCATTACCCAACCCAGCAGACTTACCTGAAAGGCTGAAAGGCTGCACTGATGCAGTGCACACAACTCCACACTTCATCTGACACGTGCAGGTGTGTGTGGGCCTGTCTGCTTCAGCTCATGTCAGAAACCTCTTCATGCTCTGTGCTGTGGGGAATGCAGTGCAGCAGTCTTGGGGCTGTTGGGAGAGACAGCTGAACACTTCTATACGTATGCTAGCCCATATGTGGTCTGATTTGATAATCAGATAAGATCTATTTAATCAGATAATATTTGTTGTCATTCTGTCTTTTGCAAAAGCAGAAATGCGCTGTTGCTGCTGCTGTTGTTGCTGGATGATAATGATGGTGAAGGAATGAATATGATGATGATTATGAAGATGATGAAGAAGAAGAAGATGATGATGATGATGATGATGAAGAAGGAATGAATATGATGATGATTATGAAGATGATGAAGAAGAAGATGATGATGACGATGATGATTATGGTGACCGATGATGATGTTTGTTTCATGCTATCTCGATGAAGGTCATTTGGAATAATTCAACTCAGTGTTGCCAGGTTGCTCCACTGGCCCAATTGCTGAAGCACAGAGGTGTGTTGGAGATGTCTCCCAGTGCCAGTGGCTTCACTGACACAGCCTGTCGCACACAAAACACACACACACACACACACACATACACACACACACACACGCAGGAAGAGCAGAAGGCAGGAAATGGATGCTACTGTTCTATCAATCACCATAAGGATCTCTGCTCATGACACAACCGCCAACACTAGCTGTCTGCAAGCCAACTGGAGTTGCATGCTTTCCTGCACAAGCCTGCTGATATTGATGCAGCAGTATTTACAACTCTACCGGAGCACCTCAGCAGGGGGACCACCAGACAGTTAGTCATACAGTGATTCAATAAGACACGGGTGACTGAGGGGGCATTCTCCTTCTGAACCCGCGGAGAGAATGATTGCTCCGTGCATGCTAATCTATGACTTGCTCGTCTTTTCACATGTCTTGAAAATCCTCTTTGAACTCTTGAGCAGCTGTGTGTAAGATCATTCAACTCCACAATTCTGCATATCTCCTGTGCAATAATCAGTCCTCCATTTTGGAAATGTGTGTGGGCTCAGTGAAACAGAAAGCTCAAGTGTGTAAATGTGTGTTTGTGTGTGTGTATGTGTGTGTGTGTGTGTGTGTGTGTGTGTGTGTGTGTGTGTGTGTGTACATTCCTTCCTGTTCAAGCCTGTTCTCTACACCACAGTGCCATGTGCAGACTGTAGAGAACGAACAGATGTTTCATCCTCCAAAACATTGTTCTGACTTGGTCACATTATTGTGCCTTTGTAGAATGTTCTAGAGAGGTGATGATGCCTATGACAAAGTGAGACTTAAAACATCCATTGTATGCATTCATTTGTCAATCACTTGTTTTTTTAGTAGCGCAAATAAACAAATAAGTAGGCACAGTCATTGACAGCTGCGTAGTTGCCAAAATACACATTAACTCCAGTTTCCAATGAAAGATGCCAGACTTCACACTTGTGTGTATTTGAGTGTCAGCACAGAAGCTATGTATGTGTTTGAGTCTGTCCTCAGAGGTATTATTCAGCATACACTCGTTAATGAGATCCAGTGCTGACTCACGGCTGAATGGGATCAATGTTTATGTTACCTTTCAGAAGTGTGAGGTACTCATCACTGTGCTTCTGTTGATTGTGGTGGGGGGTTTTCATTGCTCTTTAATTTATTAATGGCAAATAAACAAGATGGGCAGTCACTGGGCAGTCCAAGCCTCGAAAAACAACTTCCAAAAAAATGTTGATGTGTAAGCTTGGAGCAGTGAGTATATTTGGAGTCAGCTTGCTATATTCAGTGTTTTTGTGGTGGGGAGCAGAACAATCCTTATCCAGGTTAATCCCCTGAGTTTTTTCAGAGTAGATTGTTTTTTCACTGATGGGTATAAATAACGTTGCGCCTGAAGGTATTTTGGAGATTATCCAATCTTGACTCATATTGATTTATTCCCAGATAAATCACTCAGGAATGAGGTGTTTATTATTTATGTCTTCTTCATCAGACTCTCTGCCCTGTTTTCTGAAACGTTGTCACTTCCCATTTTTGTCATGTTAATTAATGATTTACTGAAAAATTGAAAGGAGAAAATTGAAAAGTGACTTTGAAAAACACATATGGCAACTGCCAAATGTGTCATTCTTGAGCGAAATAACATGCTACGGGTAACAGATTGGCTCTGTCTGAGTTCTGCTCTAATTAAAGCTGTTGGGTTTCTAGTGAAAATACAGATGCACGGCAGACATGCAATATGCCATGATGAGTGCTTTGGTGCGCACACAGGAAAGCTGCTGACATCTCAAAGGTCATCGGTTCAATACCTTCATGGAAGCATCTTTGAAATGACACAAGGCTCTGCTTGATTACAGTTATTGCAGGTACCAAAAAGTTGACCTTGTGATCCTTTCATCACATTAGAGGTGGGAAGAAATCTTTCAAAAAAAAAAAAAAAGCCTTTGTTTGACCTTTTGTATTCAGGGGCTAGTTGCATGACCTACCTAATCGCACACTCACACAGTAATTTTACTGGACACAGACACACTGGCAAACCCTTAGGAGGACAGCAGGGTTGTTTAAGTGATGAACGCCATGCTTCCACTGCACTCCCTTTGGAATAAGTGTGTGTTTAATAACTCAGAGTGAGCCCACAGTTGGAAAGATGTACATCATGAGACATAGAAGTCCAGGCCGCTTCCCTCAATGCTACATGTTTAAGCGACAGTGTCACAATGTCAAAGCATAACAAATAGCATGCCAAAGCCTCACCATAATATATACTGTATTTTCTTTATTTTTCTGAAGAACCAATATAGATTTTTTTCTCCTGTCCATGAGATGTGGAGGCTGAGAGAAATTAAACACACTGTGACCTTCAAGTGCTGGAGGCTTGGGATAAAAGGAAACTGAACTGGCCTCATGATTGAATAAGGTGATGAACACATCGCACTCTCCATGAGGCAAGTGCCAACTGCTTCTGAATCAAACATTTGGCGGCATTTCAAGATTGTCGGAGGCATTTTGTTTTCCACCCCATTCCCCCTTTGATACAGACCACCCTTCAATCACCCCAACCCACACACACACACACACACACACACACGCTCCTCCACTAAGCAGCCAAGGCTCAACACTACAGCGTGACACTGCAATAATTAAACACCTTAGCAACAGGCAGGATCGACTGCTGTCGCATCACCACCTCCATTTTGTTTTTTTTTGTTTGTCTATTCTTCTCTCTGAGAGGAGAGCCTTTGGCTGTAGGGGGACCCCCAGCTGAGTTAGCAGAATGCCCCCCAAAAGCATATTGAGCCACAGCAGGAGTCAGGGAATAAATGAACATTAAGGGCGAAAGACAAACAACCATCCTGTTGGACAAGCAACTAAAATAAGCTGACACGAGGGAGCATTCAATAACATGAGACTACCACAGAGCGACCTCTGAGGAATGACCTCAGTGACCTCTGGTCCATATTTTACAAATGAACAGAGGCTTTAAAGAGGCATTTCTAAATAATAAATGTAAGTCACATTGAAATCACTAGTATATTTATTTCAATATTGCTAGTGGTTGCTGAAATAGAACGAGAAAATAGTCAATACTGTACATACATAATTCTATAGAAATAGAAATAGTCCATACTGAAATCCCTAAGACCTTACTGCCTCCGAAAAGAGGGGCATCCCTCCATAGCCCATCAGAAAACAAAAAGAGTTTGACTGATCTATCTCCATTACTTTTATGGATCATTTTCTGGATCATCTTTGATCAATTTCACTCTGTATGCAAATATCTATTCAGACATTTCACACATTTATGTTTACTGGTCATGTGCTAACAGGATCCAACAGTAGTCATCACTCATCAGTCATATGCTGAAATGCAATCATCTCTGACGAGCGTTGGGAAGGTTACTATTAAAATATATTCCTCTACAGATTACAGAATATGGGCCCTAAAATATATTTTGTAACATATTCCGATAGAGTACTCAAAGTGAATAACATATTTTAAATACTTTGGATTACATCAGTATTGTATCATATTTGATTAGCAGTGGATGAAACAATTATGTGAGGTTATGTGAACTTGAAAGACCCATAGTCAACAACAACCCAAAACCTGCTTTACAATGAAAATTGATTGATATATAAATGTGCTGACACACTTAGTGTCATTGTGTAAAAGACAGAACAAAAATCTAATTGTCTGTAGGCTAAAAGGCTATAGTGTACACAGATTCTTTGTAATGAATTTTCAACAGCACATGGGGAGTTACATGTCTTTTAGCAGAACATCCTGTCAAGAAACGAGAACCTACACTCGTCTAAAACATGCTGGCCCTATTGGCTTACAAAACCAATAATTAGACTAAATGAATTCCCCCCTTCCCTAAATTAGCATTCCCTGTGAAGTAGGGCAGCTGTGGTCCACTGGTTAACACTCTGGACTTGTAACCAGAGGGTTGCCGGTTCGAGCCCCGACCAGTGGGCCGCGGCTGAAGTGCCCTTGAGCAAGGCACCTAACCCCTCACTGCTCCCCGAGTGCTGCTGTTGTAGCAGGCAGCGCATTGCGCCGGGATTAGTGTGTGCTTCACCTCACTGTGTGCTGTTTGTGTTTCACTAATTCACCGATTGGGTTAAATGCAGAGACCAAATTTCCCTCACGGGATATATATACTTATACTATACTATACTTAAGTTTCTCCTTCAATATAAACAGAGAAGGAAAGAGAAAGGAGCCACCAGAGGGATAGGTCCACAGGCTACATTTGTGTTTGAAAACCCATGTCCTTCGTGTTATAATTTAAAATGTAATCCCTTAAATGTATCAGTGTAACAGTGTCACTTTGTATTTTAAATACGTAATCTGTAATACATGTATTCAGTTACCTTTAACACTGTCTCTGACATTTTGACACACAAACAGGCAAGGACCAGCCACATGGATGAAATCTGCTGATGTCACAGCAGGAAGCAGAGCATAACGGTGAGAGGCAGGGCCAACAGTGTTACAGACACAGTTAAATAATGCTACATCATTTTTTTACACTGCCCTTTGTGTGGGATGAGGAGTAAGATTGCTGAATATTCCGGAATGTAACATGTATGACTGAAGGATGATAGCCTACTTGACACGTGCCAGGCTATTCCATCTTGACACTTTCAAGTCAAGTCAAGTCAAGTCGGCTTTTATTGTCAATTTCTTTACAGGCACTGGTCATACAAAGAATTGAAATTTAGTTTCTTACTTTCCCATGCAGACATAGACATGCTTTAAATACAGACATAGACATACTATAGACATAGCCATAGACAATAAACATTAAATTAAAGTGCAAGACTGAAATATAGAACATGTATGTATCAAAATAGAAATATAGGACATATATATATAAAAAAAATAGAGGTCTGCTTGTCTGCTTGGATGCATTATGCATGCACATGTGTAAGATGAGATTTACATGCGGTAGTGCAGATTGGTCAAATGAGGACTTTCCCATTTCCAATTGCAATCTGAGTTCTGGACAGCTTATTTTCTCTTCAACATATATTTGTTTATATGTATCCCTCTCATGTGAAGTGTGTTTTTGTGCTTTGTTGGAAACAACTAAATCTTAAAATTGCAAACTGCTGGCAAAGAGAAATATAACTTTATTCCCATGCAACAGGCATATGTTTGAAGTTTGATGTAAAGCTTAAATGTACGGCGACAGTGTCGTCCAAATCCTCAGAGTGACAAGAGATAGGATGAGCACCACTGGGGTTTTCCTGGGCAGCAGCAGTTTAGGAATTTACCTGATGAGCAGGTCTGAGACCGAAACGTGTTACATTCAAATACATTTTTGCATGCGGAATGGACAGTGTGCGGGATCTCTTCTAAAACCACAGCAGCAGTTTACAAAACTCTGCTGAGATCGTCTGTGTGGTCAAAGCGCTCCTGCCTCGACAGTACGCATTACTCAATAGTGTCTCACTGCACGAGCAGGGGTCATTGTGTTCTTATTGGACCCTGGCTCTTATTTTTAGACGTCACCGTAGGGGAGCTGGTGCTAATCACTGTAACGAAGAAGACAAAGCTCAGGAGACACTCTGAATTAGGAGAAAAACACACTCGCTTGCATCCACATGCACTCTGTTTTGATAAGGCTAGATTTCATTTCACCCATTGAGATCATGCACATGTGGTTAGTTTTCCCCTTCAGGTGAATGGGGTTCAGTTTAACAGCTCAGTGGGTGTTGAGATAAGAGTTATCAAGGACATTTCACATTACCTGGAGTCAGGGGCGGACAGGGATCAAAAATCGGCCCTGGCATATTTGGCCCAAGCGGCCCTCAAATCGGTCGGGCACACCTAATTAAATTAAATTAAATACAAAATCTTTGCATTACTCTTAAATATGCATATATTTTCAACTGTCACGGAGCACTGAAAGTGATGTAGGCCTCATTGGCTATCACTCTGACTGATCAGTGGTAGCCATGGAGCACATGATCTCCATATTCAAGTAGCCTAGGCTATAGCCTACAAGCAATTATTAAAGAAGAGTTTCTGCTTGAATTCAAAGTATCATTTCAAATTATTCAATAGGCTACATTTAAACTATACAATGCTCAACTGACAGCAGCACCAAACAGTTACTGAAGCCTATGTGTAAAGAGCTAAATTACCTAGATTGTCGTACACGTTAATCACTGTAGGACCACTGAAACAACACAAAACTAGATGTACCGCATAGCGGTACAAAATATGACTGCCGCTCAGTCCTGTACAGCCGTTCCGTGAAAATAAATCACACTTCAATTTGTCTCCATATTTTACTCCATCCCCCACTCTTGAAACTTTTGTGTATGCTTGTTTGGCATGCCTGAGTGTGTGTGTGTGTGCGGCTGCACAGAAAGTAGCCTACTGGTGCTGAAAAGGTGAATAGATTGTAGAATAGCCAAAGAAGATGTAGCATTGTTATAAAACCTTTAAAATCTCTAAACAATCACAAGTAGGGCAGTTCATCACAGTTCATCCATTGCAACTGGATTGATGAAAGGTCACTTACACCTGTAGGCTACATTGTATTTGGGAAAAGCAAAAGGTATCAGCATAATGTTATTTATTTATTTATTTATTTATAAACAAAAACATATCTGTCAGTTCCATGCCGTTTTCAACAGCTATCAAAAACAAAGGTCATTTTTGGATGGATGGATTTTTTGTAAATGTTTCTTTTTCTACATAAGATTTTAGTCATCTTTAGTTCATGTAATAGTTTATTGTCAATGCACAAATTAAGTAACAGTAGTCTGAAACGTTATTGTTAATGCACAAATTAAGTAACAGTAGTCTGAAACGAAATGCTGTTTTACATCTAACCAGTGGTGCAAATAACTGACATGTCCAAATGGGCCTTGATGAAATGCTTCGCTAGACTGTTAATACACATTTTAACGGGCCAAAGTTGAAGAGCTGTTGTTCGTTATTGTTCGTGCAAATATAGGCTGATTCATGTTCCCTTGCATTGTGTAACTGAGGTCCATGGCTAGTCTGGCTTTCACCAGACCAAGCTCAATCTTTTAAGAAATCAAAAAATAAATAGCGGGCAGATCAGGCTGGGTTCACCCAGCCTAGTCCATAGGCACCCGATATTGTTTAATTTTCCGATTGAGATATCCACGCTCTGGCTATTCTAAATGCAAAAATGCATCAGGGAATTATGACAAAACTGTACAAACTAGATCCTATCCTAGGCCTATTTACAACATAAATTGTCAATAGGCTATGCTGGCGACACAAATAAAATCTCCTTTGGAAACCAATGGCTTACGCCTTACAGTATCAAGCGGACTTAAACTGCCATATCGTGGCGAAAAGTTGTAATAAAATTCACGCAGCTCCATGAGTCAAGGAAAGCGCGAATGAAGTAGCCACTTCTAAATTGGTACACCACAGTAGCTTAAGGTGTGTTGCTAAAGCAGCCATAATGAAATGAAGGTGTCATTGGATAGGCCTACTTCACACACACGTGCTTTTTAATTTCACAGACTACAACTACCAAGCTGGAATCAAAGCACATCGATTCCCCTCTCACACCCTGCACGCACTTAAAACAAAATAAACAGGCGTCTCAGTCTGTAGGCTATAGGCAAAAATGTATCAGACCTGTGTAACGTTGGTAAATCTTCCATTGCACAGAATGATATTTGTAGCACGTGCAACAAATGACAGTCGAAAGATACAATTACAGTGCTGCTATCAATTTGCTTGGTATAACCGCATTTATAGTTTTCTACAAATGCAATCAATCAAATTGGCCTCCATCACTCAACCAATGCTAACGGTAACATTACCTAGGTCCTTATTGATATTATAAGATTAACGTACCTGCAGTAAAAACCAAGCATGTCCGATAAACATCCTCAGATTTATTTGGAACTTTTAACTTCCAACAAAATTACGTCTCACTGCAACGACGCGCCATCTAGTGGACAAACGACTACTTATCGCCAATACTGGAAATGCAGCCATGATGATGATGATGAATATTTATTTTGGCTTTCTTTTAATCCTACTGAATTTGTAATTATGTATCGGCCGTTCTAATACCGATAGTATGTGGGTGCCTGTGTGTGTGTGCATGTGTATATGTGTGCACCGCCATCTACAGGCCAATGAGTGTCCAGTCACTAAATGTACACATAACCTAATTTTTTTTAGACCCCCCCATGGATGAAATTCTACGAAACTTGGCATACCCCCAGAGAATGTCAGGTCAATCATACACATAAAATTTGGTGCAGTTCTGAACATCTTAACTGAAGATAGGGGTGATTAAAGCAGAATAATATTGCATTTTCATTTTTTACCGGGGGGGTGCAAATCACAAATGAGTGATTATGGGCCAGATTGATGTGGGCCCTTGAGACCAACATACCATAAAAGATTCTTCATCCTCAGTGCCACGGTTCAGGTAGTTATTTAGGAAAAACTGCTTTTTTTGCGGTTCGGGGGGCCCAGCACGGGGGGGGGGGGGGGGGGGTAAATAGTCTAGTGGGGCTACATACCCACCAAATTTCATGTGCCCCGGTGGTTCGGTGTCCCGGGTATCGTTGACCAAAAATTCAGGAAGTAGATGACGGAAAAAATGTAGGCTATACTACATTGCTGGTACATTTTGGAACATTATAGCTACATTAACGAATTATCTTTAGGCTAATGTCTTCCAGTAGCCTATCGTATAGGTTACTTTATATTAGTTGGCTTGTGCATGAATATGACTTGATGTTTTGTAGCCTACGTTTTCGTCAGTCTACAGTCTTTTAGCCCATCTTTACCATGATAACCCTTCCAAGATAGAACCCTTTCGACGCTCTACTTTGAGAGACCAACCACTCATGCCATCGATGTTGAATTTTGGGCGTCTGACGGGAACTGATCAATCTGACCAACAATTAACATCGATTTGACACTCTTTTGCTGTCCGGGTTTACAAATCATTCATTTATAACATTTAAGTTGCGCTATTTGTTATTATAATCACAGCACAGCCTTATATTATCATTACCATATCATTACATTATCGCAATTAATAAGTCATCATAATCATCATCGTCACAGCATGGCATGTCACACATAGCCTACCTGCTCCACCACTGAGTTCTTATCATGTAGCCTCAACTAGGCTCCACTACCTGCTCACTGTCCCTCTGCTCTGTATGCTTGCTTACATCCTCGTTCAAACTCAACGAACTTCAACATGTTGCTGACATATGCTAGCCTACTTGCAATGTTGTATTTTTGAAGCTTCTACATTGGTGTTACTTTTGCACTATTGTCACTACCGCACCAGCCGCAATTTAGATGTAGGCAACCCGATTAACTTTTGATGTAGCTCACAAAATCCTGGCTCTGAGTCAAAATGCGAGGGGTGGGGCCTGAAGTGAGCTGTTATTGGATCAGTCGAGTGTCAATATGGAAATGTAACCAATGAGCCGCTGATTGTCCTTCCTTTGGGCCGATCGTTGGCTAAAATTATTAAATTATATAGTAGGTATAAAATAAAAATAACTGATTAATTTCGATTAATTCATTTGAGAAAAAATAACTGATTAAAAAAATTAGTGCAGATTAATCGATTCCGTATGACCTTTGACCCCGAGCCGTTCTAGTCAGTAAAAAATAGACTGTAAAATGAAGGAGAGAGAAGAAAACGTGCTGCCTGTATCATTGATTGGAACATTTACTTTTAAAAAACGGCCTGATGGTGTTGATAAAAAATAAAGTGTTGAAAATAAAGTCCTCTGCAATGTCTGCAGCAAGGATTTGCATATCACCGGAGTTCATCAACTCTGTAGTCGCACATCAATGCAAAGAAATAAGTGTTGACATTGAGGGGAGTGTTCATTTATTTTCATTGTGTCCCCTAGGTTATATCTGTGGCCTGAAATGCCTTGTATGTGGAAAAAAAACTTCTTCCCTAAGCACTTTTGAATTTATTTCCTCAGCATATTAGGTCATATCATAGATTATTATGGCAATTATTTGAACAGTGAAAATAATAATAATAATAATAAAAGAGTCTTTGAACTTTAATGTCACTAATGCTGATTATTCAATGATTCATTTGAATTTAAATATTTAAAATACTTTCACAGCAAAAATTATATATGCGATTAATTTAGATTAATTAATCACAGAGCATGTAATTAATTAGATTCATTTTTTTAATCGATTGACAGCCCTAATATATAGCCTATTCTATCGGCCCAAAAGGTGCGTCGGCCCACCGGGAAAATGCCCGGTATGCCAGATAGCCAGTCCATGCCTGGAGTATCCATAGCAAAGGGGCAGCATGACTAGCTAGCTTGTCCCATTCTAGAGAGTTTATTTGGTTGTTTTTATCATGTCAATATGTCATATTTTTGTCACAGAAGTATTTGCATGTAAATTTAGCACAGCTGAAGACCGATGTGACAAAACAGTATTAATTTGCTCATGTTTCCTATATTAAAGCAACTTCTTTTCACTGAATACTAGGTCTTAGGTCATAGTTGTTAACACTGTGTTAGATGTAAATTTATCACTTTTCTATCTTTGCATTTTATGCTCAAGATAAATTTGACTTGACACTTAAGAGGCGAGCGACTCATAAAAGCCATTGAAACATAACATGGAAATATTTATGTGGTTCATTCTTAGCCGGTAGTATTTCCTTGCCAGACGTGCATGCAGTACTCTATGGGGTAAATGATGCTTGCTCTGTCAGCAGGAGGTCTCTTGGCATTCTACACATCCATGCATGGAAGCTATGGGTCACTGATTTAGCCAGCCGCAACATCCACTCACACAAATGGCAGTGTCAACTCTCCAGGGAATCTCCCTGGTTGAAACACAATAGGTTATCCATGTAGGGAATCTAGACGTGACAGCCTGTCATTTTAAGGTTTGTCAGTAGGTGTGTTACGTTTGTTGTCAATAGCACGTCCTGTCAATATTGTTGTCATGCTAGGAACCTTGATAATGTTCCTATTTAATATTATCATTTAAGTATTTTTGCAGCTTTATTTTGTGAGTGATTGCTGGCCAGGTTGCACAAAATTATGCAAAAAATATACATCCTCTAATTCTTCAATCTATTAATTTTGAAGGTACCAATACGGTTGGACAATCCACAGTGAAAAAATACAGTTTAAGGAGTTAAGAATCTGTAAATTAACCAGCTGTAAATGTACTGTTTGTCTACACTCGAGAGCCTTTTCCTTCCTCGATGTCTCGCCTGAACTGTGCATGAGTGTACATGTATTTCTGCAAATCCTTAATGTTTCTGTCACATTCAGTGACAGCTGCTGAAAAAGGAAGTCGCATACATACACACACAGTCTCCCTCTCTCTCTCCCTCTCTCTCTTACTCCCTCTCTCTCACACACACACACACACACACACACACAGACAGAGAGAGAGAGAAAGAGAGACTAGTAAGGGGAAACTGTTCTATATAAAATCTACATAAAATGCATAAAAAGGAGAGTGAGAGAGAGTCCTGCTGGCTGCCTCCATCAGCAGCGGTGTGAATGAGAGAGTGATGATGGTCCCTGTGGTTTTATGAATCTCTCTCGAGGAAGATGGGTATGGGTAAGTCCCCCCCTCCCACACACACACACACACACACCTGCGATTAATTTAGATTAATTAATCACAGAGCATGTAATTAATTAGATTCATTTTTTTAATCGATTGACAGCCCTAATATATAGCCTATTCTATCGGCCCAAAAGGTGCGTCGGCCCACCGGGAAAATGCCCGGAATGCCAGATAGCCAGTCCATGCCTGGAGTATCCATAGCAAAGTGGTTTTATGAATCTCTCTCGAGGAAGATGGGTATGGGTAAGTCCCCCCCCCACACACACACACACACACACACACACCTGCGATTAATTTAGATTAATTAATCACAGAGCATGTAATTAATTAGATTCATTTTTTTAATCGATTGACAGCCCTAATATATAGCCTATTCTATCGGCCCAAAAGGTGCGTCGGCCCACCGGGAAAATGCCCGGTATGCCAGATAGCCAGTCCATGCCTGGAGTATCCATAGCAAAGGGGCAGCATGACTAGCTAGCTTGTCCCATTCTAGAGAGTTTATTTGGTTGTTTTTATCATGTCAATATGTCATATTTTTGTCACAGAATACTATTTGCATGTAAATTTAGATGTAAATTTATCACTTTTCTAGCACTGGTTGAAACACAATAGGTTATCCATGTAGGGAATCTAGGCGTGACAGCCTGTCATTTTAAGGTTTGTCAGTAGGTGTGATTTCGTTTGTTGTCAATAGCACGTCCTGTCAATATTGTTGTCATGCTAGGAACCTTGATAATGTTACTATTTAATATTATCATTTAAGTATTTTGCAGCTTTATTTTGTGAGTGATTGCTGGCCAGGTTGCACAAAATTATGCAAAATATACATCCCTCTAATTCTTCAATCTATTAATTTTGAAAGGTACCAATACGGTTGGACAATCCACAGTGAAAAATACAGTTTAAGGAGTTAAGAATCTGTAAATTAACCAGCTGTAAATGTACTGTTTGTCTACACTCGAGCCTTTTCCTTCCTCGATGTCTCGCCTGAACTGTGCATGAGTGTACATGTATTTCTGCAAATCCTTAATGTTTCTGTCACATTCAGTGACAGCTGCTGAAAAAGGAAGTCGCATACATACACACACAGTCTCCCTCTCTCTCTCCCTCTCTCTCTTACTCCCTCTCTCTCACACACACACACACACACACACAGACAGACAGAGAAAGAGAGACTAGTAGGGAAACTGTTCTATATAAAATCTACATAAAATGCATAAAAAGGAGAGTGAGAGAGAGTCCTGCTGGCTGCCTCCATCAGCAGCGGTGTGAATGAGAGAGTGATGATGGTCCCTGTGGTTTTATGAATCTCTCTCTCGAGGAAGATGGGTATGGGTAAGTCCCCCTCCCACACACACACACACACACACACCTGCGATTAATTTAGATTAATTAATCACAGAGCATGTAATTAATTAGATTCATTTTTTTTTTAATCGATTGACAGCCCTAATATATAGCCTATTCTATCGGCCCAAAAGGTCGTCGCCCCACGGAAAATGCCCGAATGCCAGATAGCCAGTCCATGCCTGGAGTATCCATAGCAAAGTGGTTTTATGAATCTCTCTCGAGGAAGATGGGTATGGGTAAGTCCCCCCCTCCCACACACACACACACACACACACACACCTGCGATTAATTTAGATTAATTAATCACAGAGCATGTAATTAATTAGATTCATTTTTTTAATCGATTGACAGCCCTAATATATAGCCTATTCTATCGGCCCAAAAGGTGCGTCGGCCCACCGGGAAAATGCCCGGTATGCCAGATAGCCAGTCCATGCCTGGAGTATCCATAGCAAAGGGGCAGCATGACTAGCTAGCTTGTCCCATTCTAGAGAGTTTATTTGGTTGTTTTTATCATGTCAATATGTCATATTTTTGTCACAGAAGTATTTGCATGTAAATTTAGCACAGCACTGGTTGAAACACAATAGGTTATCCATGTAGGGAATCTAGACGTGACAGCCTGTCATTTTAAGGTTTGTCAGTAGGTGTGTTACGTTTGTTGTCAATAGCACGTCCTGTCAATATTGTTGTCATGCTAGGAACCTTGATAATGTTACTATTTAATATTATCATTTAAGTATTTTTGCAGCTTTATTGTTTGGACTGTCTTTTATGCCAACAACAGCACATGTATATAGCAACAGAATACAAGTTAGATGGGGAAAGGATGCAGTGTCAGAGTGGCAGTGTCTGAGGAGAGCCTCTCCATCATACAGAGAGAATAGATTTTCGCATGAGATTCAGTGGCAATCATCTTTCCTAAGATCAATTTGTCGAGGCGGACCCAATTCATTGACCTGAGGATATTGGTCAGTCCTCTGCCTGGTCTACCAAGCTCTGATAGGCCCATCTGTGATTGTCTAATGCCACTCGTCAATACCTCTACTTTACATCACACATCACTGAGAATGACAAAGGGGCCAAGTGATCAATTGCCACAAATGTTGCCCTTTGTCTCCATTGACCTAAAGCTCCCTGCACATACGTCATTGTACATAAGCGACCAAGTATCATTTGATCACATGATTACAATTTTTGAACAGTCAGCATTTTGTTTACTCCTACCACCCCCATGGTTTGATGATGAGTATCACTTGAGGTATTTTGCTGCATTACGAAGTTATACATTCTATTGTTCTATTGTAATTCACTAGAAGCACAGGAAAAAATCCATATCTTATACTGAGGTATTTGCTGAGCAACAATTTGCTCATTTGCTGAGCAAAGCCAGGCTACTCATGGCAAACAGCAGGAACCCAGCCTGTCATACGCAGGCACACTTAGGGCATTAGGAATGTGGACACAGACAGAGCACACACATACACACACGCACACACATACGTACGCACGCACACACACACAACACTACACGGTACTTGCAAACACTTAAAGAGAGACAGAATGGAAAGAAAGAGAGAGAGTGAGAGAGTGATTGCTGGCCATGTTGCACAAAATTATGCAAAAAATATACATCCTCTAATTCTTCAATCTATTAATTTTTGAAGGTACCAATACGGTTGGACAATCCACAGTGAAAAAATACAGTTTAAGGAGTTAAGCATCTGTAAATTAACCAGCTGTAAATGTACTGTTTGTCTACACTCGAGAGCCTTTTCCTTCCTCGATGTCTCGCCTGAACTGTGCATGAGTGTACATGTATTTCTGCAAATCCTTAATGTTTCTGTCACATTCAGTGACAGCTGCTGAAAAAGGAAGTCGCATACATACACACACAGTCTCCCTCTCTCTCTCCCTCTCTCTCTTACTCCCTCTCTCTCTCACACACACACACACACACACACACACAGACAGAGAGAGAGAGAAAGAGACTAGTAAGGGGAAACTGTTCTATATAAAATCTACATAAAATGCATAAAAAGGAGAGTGAGAGAGAGTCCTGCTGGCTGCCTCCATCAGCAGCGGTGAGAATGAGAGAGTGATGATGGTCCCTGTGGTTTTATGAATCTCTCTCGAGGAAGATGGGTAGGGGTAAGTCCCCCCCTCCCACACACACACACACACACACACACCTCCCGCTGGTCACCCGTGCAAACTACTGTGCAGCGAGGAGCTCCAACTCTGATTGGTGAGAGTCAGGCGCTCCACGGTCGGCTTCTTGGCTGGGCTCAGAGTCGTGCCGCACCTGGTCGCCAGCGCAAAGGGCGAGGGAGAGCATCTGTCTGTATGTCCACGAAAGAGAGAAAGTATAGTAAGCGGGTCTCGTTCTCCGAAGACGAAGATGAGCAGTGCTGGAAAAAGGAGAACGGCGGTGTGGATGCACATTACGTGAAATCCGTCAAGACCTTTAGAGATTGCTCAGGATACTACCGATATAATATGTGAGTGTTTGCATGAATTCACCTCATTGCAGAACGAGTAAAGCTATGATAATATAGAGCTGCTGCATATGTCGATAAAATTAGCGTCATGTTAACATGTTTGAGGAAGTTTTAAAATAAAATCCAGATGTTTCTTTTGCTTTTTTTTAAGGATAGGTCTTGTTTCAGCGTGTTGATTCGCCACGTGCATTTGATTTTGGTTGACATTATGGTTAATTTGACAGTGAATACAACTTTATAAGACAAAAGGTGCAAGGTTCTGAAAATATCTAGGCAAGTACTAGGCAATAGTTTCCTGTACAGCATCGCGGCAGTACCATCTAGTGGACGAAACTATGATTCGCTATTTACGGTGTAGCGTTTACTTGGAAGATGTGATTTGTATTCTTGATTAAGAAAACAATGTATTGCTCTCTGAAAGGCATATTTGTCTACTAATCTATACAATAAATCTTCTTTAATCTTCTTTAAAAACATCGTTGTTAAAATGAAATTGATGTTTTAGTCTAAACGACCTCCTGGATTAATAACTGCGTTGTCGCGTTGGTGGAGTAGGCCTATAGGCGAATGAATCAACAACCTGCGAAGACGAGCAGCATCCCATCATTCCACTGAAACTATCTTGTGCATCAGCTAATTTCTAAACTATCCGTAGCGTTGATTATATTGCAAACTGACATACAATTTCACAGCAGTAATCAATGGCATCAAGCGTGGGTGATTAAAAAGTCAGTTTAAAGAACAGAAAGCGCACACATCCATTTGTCCCTCAGCCGACCAGTCAAATCAAGTCAGGTAGGCCTACTGTGTAATTGGATGTTTATACACATGCAATTATGCTTGTTGCAAGGGTGAGAAACAACAATAAATGCTTTGTAGATAATGAATGGCATTTTGTAAGGGCATACACCAGGCTCAACTTGCACACAAATGTATTAAGCGAGGTGTACATGATGTAGAAAAGTACAGTATGACAGTAGGCTAGGTTATACAGTACATAGAAGGGACACTTGATGTCATAATAATCAAGCACATAACAAAGTTTTGTTGCAGATGACCAAAGATTGCCCAAGATAGGAGCTCACTTCCTGTTTGGTAGCTTCACAACTAATTTAGAACACACAAAAATCAAAAAGCCAACTTTGGTTTGAATATCTTCTGGAGCAAATTTGATGGATATTGGAAAAAGGAAAATTGAGGAATTGAAATTGACCGCTATATGAATTACACTAATATAAGTTGCCATGTTAGCCTGTGGACAAAAAACATTTGTACTGGTTACAGCGCACCCTAGTGTTCAAAAGATGCCAAATAGTCGGAGTGTCCGGACAATGGGTGCAACTTTGCTTTCATATATCAAAACATTGCTGAGATAGGTATGCCATTATTGTCTGTTTGGTAGCTCCGTTGCTAAATTCAATTATCTGTAATGACCATGGTATTTCAAAAGTTTCAAAAACCATACAGTTCAGGCGCATGCTAGCCTAGGAATACCCATATGAACCTGAATTTGGGATTTGCTGTGCAGGTCCGTCTGGCCAAGAGGCCATTGAAGCCCATTTCAAATGTCCCTAAAATACAGGCACGCATACCTAATCCGGCATCGATACCTAATCCGGCATGTATTTCTTTCAAATTGAGTAAACAACTGCATTTAAAACCTTCGTTTATGAGATTATTAGACTTCTGAAGCGATTTGGTAAGAATTTAATGCACCAATTTAAGTTTAATTTCACTACTAGTTATACATCCCTGCTGGAATTCCTAAGTCAATTAACCTTTTCCAGACCCAAGGTCTGCATGCTAACCAGGCTAGGCGCATGCATTAACACACATCAATTTCAACCTGTTGGTGCCACTAGTGTTGAATGGCAGACCTGACATTTGGTGAAAAGAATCAGGCAACTGTCTTCAGATCTCAACCTTTTACCCATAGACTCCCATGCAGAAGGGAATAAAGAAAAGCTAGGAAACCCATGGAGCTAGAAAACCCATAGAGCTAGAAAACCCATGGCTTCCTTAGACTCAGCCTTTTCACAAATTATCACAGGTAAATTTGGATGAATTCATATTTGGATGAAACTGAATCATTAAAAGAGACATAGAATGGAAACCACTTTTGCCTTGGTTTTGATAAATTAGGAGAGGTTGTGCATAACCAAATAACCATCATGAACATGAGGCATGGTTGTCACCTCCTTCATATGAAAATCTTGAACTCAGAAATAGCCACTAAAACATGGGCGAATTAGAAAAAGCCTACATGTGATGTCAAATATCACAAAGCAATTATAGTTCAATTGTGGTTGCCTAAGAGGGTGCCATTTAGGGTCAGTCATGGCCTACAGGTTAGGGCTTCGGGCTTGTAACCGAAGGGTTGCCGGTTCGATTCCTGACCCAGTAAGAAAAATGTGGGCAGGGGAAGTGGTTGAGCACTGCTCTCCCATGCCTACATCCACGGCTGAAGTGAGCTTGAGCAAGGCACCTAACCCCTCACTGCTCCCTGAGCGCTGCTGTAGCAGGCAGCTCACTGCTCCGGGTTAGTGTGTGCTTCACCTCACTGTGTGTACACTGTGTTCTGTGTGTGTTTCACTAATTCACGGATTGGGATAAATGCAGAGACCAAATTTCCCTCACAGGATCAAAAGAGTATATATACTTATGCCTATATATTTAGTCAAAAGGACCAGTTGTCCAGTTGGGACTTTTGAAAAGTTTGGAAATCCAATTGCTTGAATGGCATTGAAGTATCCATCCTTTCAGTACGGATGAATAGGCTGTCTAGGAAATTAGCAACAACTTAGTCATTTGACAGGATGTTGAACAACAACTTGCGTGCTGCTAGCAGCTTGTCACCAGAAATGCATATTTCCCACCCCCACAGCAGGAGGCTGCCACTGAGCCAGAGGCGGGCCAGAGCTGGCCCAGGTTCCCCCCAGGCCCGGCTGCCTTTGGAGCCAGCAGCCCGGAGCTGTGTAGGAGGGCCATGACAGCAGTCGTAAATCCAATTACACCTTGTTGCTGGGGGTGGCTAATGATGCCAGGCCCAGACGTCATTCCAACTGTTTTCAGTAACCTGGGGGATCCAATCTGGTTGTGGTGGTGGAGGAGGAGGTGGTCAGTCTGGACTGGTAGCACTATCATCATGCGCCTTAAAACTCACAGATTGCTGTGTGTGGATAAAGGGCATTATTATGCAGGAGGTTACATACAGTATGTCTCTGACTCTGCGTTATGCTTCAGGGCAGTAGTGTTGCTCTTGCAGTTCAGTTAGTGACATAATAAGGCAATGGAGAGAGACGCTGTGTTCATCAACAGAGATTAAAAGTATTTTTTTTACAAAATGTAAAAAGTTTGACAGAATGTGTGAGCTGAAGCTCCTGTAAGGTCTTTCATTTATGAAATGGGAATCCATCAAGACATTTCCCAAGAGACAGACGTCTTTAATATTGATCTGCCCCAATTTTGCTTAGAGGCTTTTAAAATGTATCTTTGACTCAGACCGAATGTGCCTAAAGTGAGCCCAGTGGCTTCTACATCTCTTCAAGCGCATTGCAGACACTTTTTGACGCTTGCCCACGCACACCATCGCCACATTTTTCAACTGACAAGCATTTGATAAAAAAAAAATGGATTTTATTGAGCGGCTCCTTCAAAGAACAAATAGAACTGAATCATAATCTACACAGCAGTGGCAAAAGCAGTGGGACCGAACTTTGGCATCTAATGCCACTGATCTTTGAAAACGACGTGCGCCACACTCATGTCGGTGCCTATGTGTGGAGGCCTCAAGAAAAGTATGCAGGTGCTGCGCTCACTGAGAGGTTCATCTGTGGATACTCTGTCTTGTAGAAGATAGCAGCAAATAGGAACATTGTTAGCAGCAAAACACATCAATCACTTGAGAGAATATAAAACATGGTTAGCACCGAATCTATTAATCTGTGGTTGAAACCACAGGAAAGCATTGCTACTTCACCAAAGGACTTATCTCAAGGACGCAGCTTAATACGTATTTCTCCCATGAATCATACCATGATGATGGAACTTTTTTGAGCATAATTCTTTATTCAGGATTCGAACCATTCGATTTTATCTTTTTGTGCCGTTTTGTCTGTGATGTGAAGACTAAGTGGTAGATTACTTCATTACTCATCCTGTTGGCTAGAGTCTCAGGAACTACCTTACGTTCAAATAAGGCTTTGGCCTGTCATCAGACCATGATAAGGCCAATGCATGCAGTAATTTAACTGCAGCAAGCCTGCATCCTTAGAGAAATCACTGAATGTGATGCACACTACTGTGTGAATAAGATGGTGACTGTGACTCAGGAAGCGTGATCCAAGCAAACTTGAAACACTACACAATATGATCTCTAATTTGTATGGCACACAATGCCCGTATACAATGTGTTAATACTGACCTGCAGAAATGAATGCTAATTTTATTTATTAGCAAAAAGAAGTTTATGGAAGTGTACTGTTGTTCTACTTATTTTGAACTAAACATACCTTACTTTTTGTGTACTGATTAGAGATACACTAAATTGAATTATACTTGACTTATACTGATAAGTATGCATAAAGGTTTAAGTATATCTAGCCTATACTTAGTACTTATACTTAAATATATATACTTAATATACTTATTGGAAAAGTCTAAGCATATTTACTTGTACTTGTAGCCAGAGACTGATCTTTGTGAGGCTGCATGACAGAGTGTCATTTCATTTAATTTTATTCACTTAGCTGATTCTATTATTACCCTTCCGGTAAACTTATATTTTACTGAGGATATACTTAAAGTAGGCCTATACTATCATGAACATGAACAATTGGGCTAGAAATATATATCAGCAGTGGGCCTTAGTGGCTCAGGTGGTAGAGGAGTCGTCCAGGAAATGGAAGGTAGCAGGTTTGAGCCCAACTCCTCCTGACAAAACACTTATGATTATTGAATCACGTCAGGTAAGCATATATAATGGGACAAAAAAGAAAAGAGGGTTTGACACGCGTTAGATATTAAGCATGCAAAGTATCAGTGCAGTGTTTCCCACAGAATTGAATTCTATTTGTGGTGGTAGGTTTGCATAATTAATTTGAATGCAACAGTTTTTAGCAAATTAGCGCAGCGTGGTTATGACGCTAACCAGATTTAAGCACAATTTAGTACATTTTGGAAAATCATTGTGTTGTGGTCAATGTTGATATTGTGGTGGGCCGCCACAAATAAGTGAATGTATGGGAAACACTGCAGTGGTTCAATGGCACATGTTTCCAACCTCAATAAATGCTTCTGAATACTTGAAGTCTTTAACATCAAAGTTATCTTCCTTTAACATTGACGTTGTTTTTTTTCTGTGGCTGAAACAAAAAGGCAGTAACAATAAAACCACAAATATTCAACAAGGCCAAACTAAAACATTTGCATGATGCAGAGTTAAGGCCCTTTCACACCAGTTCCGCATTTTCAGACAAAATATTTGCACAAAATCACACAGGTAATAAAATGCATTTTCTTATTAATACATATCCTCTAATTACACACCAAGAACTCATTCAGGTGCCTATTTTGGTGATACAAAACCTGTCAGAAAGCAGATTATTATCCCAGCGCAAAGTTTATTCTTATCTTGCACGCAGAGTTTCCGCTAGAAAAAAATGGTGCCGGTCAAAGTGACCGGCAGAGGTTTCGTTTTCCGGACATTTTGATGATATGCCGGTCAAATATCCTATTATCGCTTCTTAATTAGTCAAGTTGAGGAAAACTGGAGACAAAAAACTGCTATAAACTGTTATAAACTGCTATAAACTGTTATAAAAAATAACATCAGGCTGAATAGAATGCAACATGTTCATTAGCCTAACTTACAAACATGCCTAACAAGATCTAGCCAGTATGTTGGCTTGTTTTCATGGACAGCAAGAGTCCGCTTCGTTCATTGTTTTAAAAAGGCTACGTTGTTTGTTGCTGCTACCCACGTTATCTCCAGTGGTTCCACTGTTTAACTTGCACAGATGCTTTACACAAGAATGAGCTCACACCACTACCCCTAAGGCTATGCCTCTTTATTTGATAACAATAAATTAAGAAATGTTTCCTATTCTGGGAAATGTTTAGTTTCTTTTTCTTTCGGTCCGCGGTTCAATGATACCGTTTAATTGTGCCGGAAATGATCCGCGGACCAGCAATCTCCTCGTCGAGGAGGCCTAACCCTGCAAATTATAAACAGAGAAAGCATAGGCCTACTCTGCTTTGGGTACAGAACACAGTTGCATGTTAGCCTGGGTGTTCCCATGCTGCCTTGCGCGCGATTTGATTCACGCTGCTAAGGCAGCCTGGAGACCATGAAGCAAATTTTCGCCTGAGATAGGGAACCAATCACAGAACAGGGGGGAAAGCAAGACGATGATGAGCTATGCACAGACGCATTTGATAGACATCAACCCAATAAACGGATCTGGGCATTTTTTTCAAATACGAGAAAATGAACGTTTGGTTCCCAGACCACGTCTCATTGAGAAGTGGTGGCGCTAGCCAGGCTAGTTGCATGTCCAGTGTACACGGAGAATGACAGTGTCTTGGAGCGGCGCAACCCCGCAACTCCACTTCCAACGTCATGATTCCGCACGAATCATGCACGCCCGACACTTCTGCTTTTTATCTGGTGGTGGTGTTATTTAAGGCGTCAGACGTTACCAATTTAACCAACCAATTTAACCATCATCCATCGCGTCTGGCCTCTGAAAAAACTTTTAAGGCTAGTCTGCCTGGGCCTGGCCATGTTTGAACCGCCTCACTCATTTGCTTGTTGTTTAACATGGACGTTTTAAGCGTGCGCTTCTTATTTGAAATGCAGCATAGGCTATGCGTGTTGTTTAATAACTTTCAAACAGTACATTTAAAATCATAGCCAGAGGACGTATTGCTTTAATATAGGCTTACATTTAGGCTTATTCTCAAATTCAGATTGCGTTAGAGGGGATGGTATTAGCCAATTTCAGTCGGACAATTTGACCGGAGAGATTTAATTTTGTCGGACATTTCATTTTTTTCCGGCCAATGTCCCGTAATTACCGGACAACGGAAACCCTGCTTGCACGTCTGAGCAATGCACCAAAGGGTGTGACACTTAACTGTGTATAACTGTTTTGTCGTTGACTGACACCACGGTGAAGCTATACTTCACGGCGGGCTATACTCTGCTAGGTTTTAGTAAAGCATAGTTTAGTGGAATAACTGTTCCATACGGTCTCAAGCAAGCAGATTCCTTCAAATGCGCCGCTGACTATTAAAATGCTGATGCGCTGTTTGAAGTTGCACTGCTTGCTGTTAAAGGGAATGACAGATGTCATTCTCATTGGTTTAAATGATGTTACGCCCAAAACACACCCATGACTGATTAAGAATTATAGGAACGCCTTGTTGTGCCATGCGCCCGACGTTTGATAACGAAAAAATGTGAAAGAGTCAGACAGACTTTATACAGTCAGACCTTCTTTGGCAAAGTCTTGGCAGCTCAGCCGGTAGTCACATATTTCCCTTCAAAGGATTCTCTTTGGAGCCATTTTCCCCTACCCAGATTGCTTCTCAAATCTCAGTTGAGATTGAAAGTGGGTCTGAAAAGGCTTCATTGACTTCCAGGGGCATAACCAGCAGTGAAATGAAAATTAAATTGGTGTATTGTTACCAAATTGTTTCAAAAGTACAGCAATCAAATCTTTCTTGTAAATGAAGGTTTTAAATGCAGTAGTTTATTCAATTCCAAAGAAAATACATGTCCATATCTGTTAACCCTGGCGCTATCAGCGCAGCCACTGGTTGTGTTGAATATACTGCTCTATCTGTCATCACATAAAACCCACTCAATGCCGCAAGATATTGTGATTGGTGCCCGGGTTTTTGGAACATTGGAAATGGGTGTCAATGGCCTCCTTTCCAGACTGACCTGCAGTGCAAATTTCAAGAGCGTATCTCCTAAAACCACTTCTCAATACAAAAGATCTATTTACAGCATGCCATTTACAGTGCCCTTTTCCAACAAAGTTGTGTCCCATTGCTGTTCATATAGGTTACTGTATGGTATGTGCTGAGCGATATGCTTTTGGTGTCAGATCTTGAAATGCATTCCATCACAGTACATGCCTGCTGATGAAACGAAAAAAAGTAATTAAAAGTAGTATTCATAATTCATAAAACCTTAGAACATTTATGGTCTGGTCATTAAAGAGGTTTTGCCATCAGTAAATTAATTAGTTAAAAGGCACCGGCTGGCAGACTGATCTAGAAGATTATTCTCCATCCGTAAGGACTTCTATTGTCTTGGTATGCTCTCAGGAATGACGGATGATGTCAGGTTACTTTACAATGCAATTTATGGATCATGCATGTTTGTAGTGTATGTATGTATGTATGCAGGTAGGTATGTATTCATGTATATATTATGTATGCATGCATGTGTGTACGGTATGGGGTGAATGGAGGCGGATGGGATGAATGCTCTTCCCCTTTGCTACAGTGACCTTCTCACCTGTTTTATGTTTGATGTTGTACAAGTACATCATTCTATTGTATCATCGTGTTGGTTAAATTTGATGAAATATCAGATTAAATCCTGAACAGGGAGTTATATAATTCTTTATCCACAATATCTACTGAACAAAGAACCTAAAGAAGAAATCTATCCTGAAAATAATCCTAAACAGTTTGTCCGTCTATTTGAAGTGTGTTCCGTAGAATTCATTCCTGGGCAGGGTCATGCGTGTAATTGTGGCAAAGCAGTCATTGCTGTTGCAACGGAATGGAAAGACACGTCCAAATTGATCTGGTGACTCTCTCGCTGTAGAAGCACATCCAGTCTCCATCTGAGAGGGAAAAAATCCCTTCCACGGCTTTGGCTCCCTGTGAATTCATTTGGGTCGTAAGCCTTCGAGACTTCTCAGTCTGTCCCGGTGAAATTAATTTTCTGTTCTCAAGAGCAACTCTCAAGGACCCTCCCCCTCTGTGGTTTGGTGCCTGTGGCGGTAAATCAATTCAGTTGCCCCTCATAAGGCAACACATTCCCAATATATAGACCCTTTCAACAATAAAAACAAAAACAATGCTTGAACGTTCTATTTGGGTCCCAATCTACTTTCTCTGCATTAAGATAACATATGGAATGTTAAAAAGGAAGTCTTGTGGGGCCAACTATGATGCTGATAATGGAACTCTCTTGAAAGGGTCTATATGTTCCTTGTATTACGTTTAGAAAAAGCCATTGAGCCTTGATGTCTCATGGAGACCTTCGAATGTTGTTTATCGGCGTTTACGGAGATTCGGCTCAGGTAGAGTTAATAGAATCATTATTGCTCTTGGCCTGGTGATACACCACATGGACTGATTGCTGTTTCCAATGGCTGATAATGGTGCCAAGGCCTATAAAAAAAACAGTCGGGCTTAGCTTATATCTTCCCATAATATGGCCTACAGACAAGTCTCTCCCACGTGACTGAAGTGGTCCAGAGGCATGCGTATATGCTTTTAATTCAGCTTTGTATTAAATTAATGTAGCATGTAGTTTTAGTCACAAAGTCATATTGGTTTATCATAAACAATACTTATAAGATCGGACCTTACATAATACCGTATGGTACACAACTTCTTGTGAAGGCCATTGTTTTTTCCAAACTATTGCAATGCATTGTTAGCTGGCCTACCTGCTTGTGTTTTGAGACCATTACAGATGATTCAGAATGCAGTGGCACGTCTCTTCCACCCATCTGTGAAATGAAGGTTCCAAAGAAAGTTTGGATACATTTTTAGCAGTGTACACACTGTAAAAAGGGAACGTCAGGGCTGTCTAAAAATGTTAGGATGTAATTAGGTTGAGCTAATATATTTTTCCACAACAATGAATTTACAGAACCATATTAGATGAATGTGAAGCATCTATGTCATTTCGGAACCAGGAAGGCAAATGAATGCCCTTGTTCCCATAAGCCCATGAGATCCATGTTGGCAAAAGTTTTCACATAGGTTTTTTTTATGTTAGTTATAGAAAAAGACCAGTAGAGTTTTGGAGCTTGGGTTGTATCTTATGTTATGCTTAGAGATTAGCGTTTCTTGGTGTTTTATGCCCCCAACGTTGTCTTCAAGGCAGCGCTGCCTGGAAGGCACTAGGGTTAGCCATTGATTAGTTGGGGTTAGGTTTAGGATTAGGTGCCTTTAAGTCAGTGGTGGCAGCGCTGCCTGGAAGACGACATTGGGGGCATAAAACACTATAGAGCGAGATGAGCCATGCTTTGTTACCACAATGTGTGCGTTGTGTATTAAGCATGCAAAATATCAGTAGATTCATATTACATGTATCTAACTGCAATGAATGCTTCTGAATATTGTGGCACAACTTATTCAAAATGATTCATTGTTTCATCTAAAAATGTTGCTATTTATCTTCTCAACATTGATGCTGTAATATGAATTGTAGCATCTACATGCCTATTCTCTGTACATACCTCAACCTGTATAACACAATGCTGTCAAAATGGTGTGTACAGTATATTTCATGTAAACTGAATTTAAACAATTTCAATCGAATTAGCTCAAATTGTTCAAATTCGGTCATCACGGCATATATTAATTTTGTAAACTGAAATTGAAATGCTGCATTAATTTTAGACATGTCATTTATGTGTATATTCAAATTTAGTAAATCCAATGGTTTATATTTTTTCAGTGTAACTGATATACTGTAGCTGATCAGTGTACCTTGTACCATGGCAATGTGCATTTTCTAAATACCCTTTCATTTAATTTTAGAGTGGCTCAATAGTTATGTTTTACATGCTTATAGAAAGCAGTCATGTAGGTTATGCCGGTGTGCCTGCGTGTGGGAGCTTGGTCGTGAGGTAGCCACCTGTGGCCTGGCCTGGGCATCTGTTGCGTTTCATTAAAACGCTCTTAGAGAGCGGTGGAGCTCTCGCCTCCGATGGGGTGCCGTCTCACTCGTCCCGCTCTGCCCTCTCCTCTCGGGGCATCTCCCGCGGCGACATGGTGACTGGGACAGCTGCTGCCGAGTAGAGGCGGGCCTCGGCGCTGCCGCTTCACCACCGGTTGGACACGTGTCAAGAGCAGACTGCTGAGCCAAAGGAGACGCAGCCGAGCCAACAGGAAGTTGCTGGCACTCTGAGGAATCAGAAGACTCAAGGCAGCTTTAGCAAACATTACAAGTGTTGTTGTTCTGGCTGTAAATCTCTCTCTCTCTCTCTCTCTCTCTCTCTCTCTCTCTCTCTCTCTCTCTCTCTCCCTCTTTCTTTCTGTTCCTCTATTGTCCCCTTTCTGTCTTCTGTCTTTTTATCCTCCTCTGTCCTCTCTCTCTGTCCTGTCTTCCCTTCGACAGGAAGACGGTGGACAGCCTCAGCCACCAGAGGATGACCATGCAGCGGGAGAAGGGCCGACGGCAGGCTATACGCGGGCCGGCCTTCATGTTCAACGCCCGCGGCACGAGCCTGACCTCGGAGGAGGAGCGCTTCCTGGACGCCGCCGAGTACGGCAACATCCCTGTGGTGCGCAAGATGCTCGAGGAGTCAGAGACGCTCAACGTCAACTGCGTGGACTACATGGGCCAGAACGGCCTGCAACTCGCCGTGGGTAACGAGCACCTGGAGGTCACGGAGCTTCTCCTGCGGAGGGACAACCTGGCACGCATTGGCGACGCCCTGCTGCTGGCCATCAGCAAGGGCTACGTGCGCATTGTGGAGGCCATCTTGGCTCACCCGTCGTTCGTGAGCGGCGAGCGGCTGACACAGAGCCCGTGCGAGCTGCTGGACGACGACTTCTACTCGTACGACGAGGACGGCACGCGCTTCTCGCCGGATATCACGCCCATCATCCTGGCGGCGCACTGCACCAAGTACGAGGTGGTGCACATGCTGCTGCTGAAGGGCGCGCGCATCGAGCGCCCGCACGACTACTTCTGCAAGTGCAACGACTGCATGGAGAAGCAGCGCAAGGACGCGTTTAGCCACTCGCGCTCGCGCATCAACGCCTACCGCGGACTGGCCAGCCCCGCGTACCTCTCGCTCTCCAGCGAGGACCCCGTGCTCACCGCGCTCGAGCTCAGCAACGAACTGTCCAAGCTAGCCAACATCGAGAAGGAGTTTAAGGTAGGACACTGAGGTCACTTCTCATGACAGTGCCATGGTCATAGTGTAATTCCACCATACATATCGCTGTATGTTGTATGGGTGATGAGCAGGTCATGAGCAACAGCACATTGGTACTTTGTAATCCTGAAGGGTCCTTAGGTTTGGGTTATGAATATGAAGAATTTGTTTCCAAAAGGTCATATCTCCATTTTTGAAAACATTAATAAATCTTGTTATTTAATTGTGTACTTCAGGTAATATTAGTAATTGCAGTTGTGTTGTTTTGATTGAGTGAAGATAAATCAAATAACAATAACACAATTACTGTTCCACTGAAATTACCTGGAAAAAAAAAAAAAAATGGAGGATATAGCATTGGAACCAAACTCTCATATGTAATTAGATCAGTTTCCTGTAACTCTTTGGTATTTGTGTGAAGATCTATTTACTGTAACACACTGGTATTCAGCGAGTGATGCTGTACATAAACATGTCATTGCATCGTAACTATGGCACTGTAATATGAAGTGCTAGCGACATTTTATAAGCTGCTGCTGCTGCTACTTTGACAATGGCTGGCCTTATGTAATTTTTTCTGCTTATTTTGATCACCACACATTCATTTGTTTCGATATATTACATTATTTTGCTCATGGATTACTTTTGAGTTATTTTTGTGCACAGCATGACTGAATATCATATGCATTCCCTGAAGTATCAGGCATCTTTGATGGTTGCTTATATCTGAGAGTGGCTTAGCGGTTTATTTCTTTTTTTCTTTTCTGTTCTTGATTTAAACTCTGTTTTTATCTCATGTGGAATCTACCCTATATGTGTGTTTACATGTGTGTCTGTGTGCCGTTGCTGCCACCAGGATAAAAAGAGCCATAAAAAAGAGACTACGCAGCACAATTGCTTCTCCCTGGTAAATATGCCTACCTCCATAAATTCATTAATGTTGACTAGAATGTGCCTCTTATGCGCAATACTTGTTAATTATCTTTTCACTCCAAGGTCAATGTTGCCGTGTCTTTAAGAATCTCTGCCATGTGGGGAATCATACGGTTGTCACTGCTTAATTTAGGGCCACCAAGATGAACATTTAAAGATATTATCTCACATATACAGTAAATGGGCATTTTGACTTGTTGTCACTGTCACTGCTATTGTTTTTTGTGTTGTCGATGTTGTTGTTGTTGTTGTTGTTACTTCTGAGGATTATCTGCACCTGCTCTTGTCCTTCTAGTGTGTTTCTCATTGTTTAAGTCCAGTGGAACCATTGTTGTGAAAAACGAAATGCATTTCAATAAGCACTGTCAGAGCATGACTCTAGATTTATGGCTAACTGGAGATGCAGAGGTCCTCACAGTGTAATGGTGTCGTAAATCACTGTTGTGTCGCTGGACCTGTGCTCTGCTTTGGTTATGCCAGTTGGCTATTTCTGCTAAATGTTTATATCTGTAAAAAAAAATACCCCAGACACCATGGTCTATTTCATCTGTCTTAATCTTTTCAAAGTCAATGAAGGTTATCAGCTGTTGCCAAATAATATTTTCCCTCTGTTGGCCGATGACATAATTGAAATAGACATGCTTAATGGTTCTACCCAGTAGCGTTTCACAGACCACAAAACTGAGTCCTGGAAAAATCTAAGAGAGCGATCTTCATGTTCACGTGAAGGCTGTATTGCATGAGGTGGCGTGGTCATATTTTTCCTCGCCAGATCTCTGATGAATTGTCACTGACTAAACGCCTGAACTCCTCTGTCTCAGCGTCTAATGGGTGTCGTGACCTTCTGTGGGAGCTGAGAGGTTCGGTACAGACTCAGCAGCATATAAGGTTGCACAGGGGAGAGCGGTTTAATCTACTGCACTGTTAGATAATGCTGATTTAAACAGTCTTGAGGCTCACTTTTCTTTCACTTCTTTTTGTCCATTCTGTTGCTTCATGCCAGTCCCTGATTTTTCTCAACAAGTCCCTATTGGACAAAAGTGTGTGCCAAAATGGCCCCAGCTGTGGCGCAACTGGCTGGGGCACCTGCACGCCGGCGACCCGGGTTCGATTCCCGCCCCGTGGTCCTTTCCACATCCCACCCCTGCTCTCTCTCCCATTCGCTTCCTGTCACTCTCCACTATCACTATCATTAAAGGCCAAAAAAATACACTTAAAAAAAAAGTGTGTGCCAAAGGCTTAAACAAACATTAAATGTCTTAAAACTATTTGTTAACCATTTACTTAATTCAGTTCAGTTCCGTTTAGTTCAGTTAGGCAATGCCATAGTGAGCCATATGCCTGCATGGAGAAGGTGTCCTTCTTAATTGCTGAAGTTAGTGAATGTGCCCTTATTTACATACGTTGCATTGATAGCGCTATCTGTCTGGAAGAGTAATTACGCTTCTCTTCGACTGTGACGGCGCTTGGCCATTTTTTAAGTTGGCTGTTTATAAGGTGGAAATTACTGCAGTGCAGCATCTTCAAAGCTCAGGCGCTGACTCATGGAGTTTTTAATTCATTTTGGTAAACATACAGACCAACGTGCATTTCCCAACATAAATGGGGTTTAGTGGATTTCCACAGAACTGTCTGTGAGTTTTATCTTCAAAGGCCGCAGTCGAACGTGGGCCATGGAGCTGCTCATACGTCAGGCTGAGTCTCCTTTTTAGTTAAACTAGTAGCAAGAAAATGAGTTTCATTGTTCATACAATAGCAGTCATCAGCCTAACCCTGTGCTTCTTTGTCATTTTATTCGGTCTTTTTTCCAGAGGTTGTAATCAATTGTGTATTGTTGATGTGTTTCTCTCCCCTGCAGAATGACTATCGGAAGCTGTCCATGCAGTGCAAGGACTTTGTAGTGGGCGTTCTGGACCTGTGCCGAGACACGGAGGAAGTGGAGGCCATCCTGAACGGCGACATCAGCGCCGAGCTGGAGGAGGGGCAGAAGCACCGCACGCTCCTCAGCCGCGTGAAGCTGGCCATCAAGTACGAGGTCAAGAAGGCAAGTGCTCCCGAGTGGCCGGCCGCTTGCTGTCGGTGCTGAGAAACCCTCTCGCGCTCCGCCTCGCACCTCGGTAGATGATATTTCTAATGATATTTCTGAGAAGATTTAAGTTGCTCTCTCAATACTGGGGAACACTGAGCTATTTGTTAAGTGATTGGAGAGTGTGTGTTTGAGTGATTCGTTGCAATTTGCTACATGTGTTCTGGACAACACAGACCATTACTGCGTGCCTGACGGTACTGTATGGTCTGTGATTCTGGCAAAAGATTTTAGCTCACCATCCAATTACAGATCTTAGATGCCTCTCTGCTGTGCTGTTGAAGCAAGCTGTTGATGGACAGGACATGTGTTTGGCTCTGTCCAAGACACTTTGTCTGCTGCCCATTTACAGAGCACCGCGCACAGACAGACATAGGAATCTCCCTGAGCATGCACACAGAAAGAACAGCTACAGAATTGTGAGAAGCACTTCACTGAACTTGAAAGGTGAACCAGGTTGCAATCATGGACAGCACCTTCAAAAGAAACAAGACCCATTGTCCATGTTATGTAGTCAGGCATGTGTACAGTGTGTCCAACAGTAGTTTCCTCACCCCTCTCTACTCATGCTCAGTCAGTCCCTCACTCACTCACTCACTCACTCACACAGATTCAGGCAGCCCAAGGTTATTAGGCAACACAATGTTAATCAAGCTAACAGCAAAAATGCAGATGATAAAAGGTTAAGATGACCTGCCATATGCTGATGTAAAGCACTTGTCGTAAAGTGCAATTTAAAAATGGATTTCCTGTGTCCCTCCGTGGCCTGACTCTACTGTAGTTGTGAGGACGGGGGGTTGTTGTGTGACATGAAAGACATGATCCAGGAAGTGAGTGGGAACATTATGCTAATTGATTCAGGCAGAAACACACTGCCACACTGATGCACCTGCTAGGCCAGTATTCAGGTGCACCAACTCCACATATCCTGAACAGTTTTTGATGTGGAAGTGAAGTGCATACAACTCAGTGCTTGAAACTAAATTAATTTCAATCAGATGGTTTTGCAAGGTGCTACACATATCTGATATTTGATTCCTGGGAAACACACACACACACACACACACACACACACACACACACACACACACACACACACACACACACACACACACACACACACTATATACAATGATATATACCTCCTATGTACGGCAAGTTTTGGTAGAAATATTTTTTAACCATGATAAATTGCATCTACAGATATTTTACAGTCCCAGCAAATGTACCTGCAGAGTCCACACAGGACCTGAGTGAGTAGGGCACTCTCGCCACCCACACCCCCGTAACCAGCCATTATATATGAAGTCCCTGTGTGTGGTGTATTGATGGAGCCCTCTGGTAGCCCGTGGCTGCAGTGCGAGCCCTTTGTGTGTGTGCTGCGGGGGTGCTGGCTGTGTGGCGGAGCCTCTGAGGCTTTCTGCTTCATCAGCAGTGGGGCTGGCTCCTGCAGCCACCCTTCATACTCTAACGAGTAGCACATGGAGTGAAACTATGAGCCCTGGTCACACACACTCACACGCACACACAGACACACGCACGCACAGAAACGCACGCACACACACACACACACAGACGCACGCACCCACACACACACACACGCACACACACACACACACACACACACACACACACACACACACACACACACACACACAAACACACAGAGGCAAACACGCACGCACACACACACTCACGCACACACCAGCATTAAGTATCCCACCCCCACCCTAATCTGCTACTGCATTTATTTTCAAACGTGCTCTGCACACACACACACACACACACACACACACACACACACACACATACACACAGGGGGGATGCTCAGTCATCATGGGGACTGCATCCAAAATGAGTATATCACGTCTCCGCAGATGGATGTGCTTACAAAAAAAGAACAATCTAGTGGTGGTCTTAAAGCACAGTCAAGCACACCTGAGTCTCATTTCCATGAGGGCTACGTTTAGGCAAAAGGTGTGTAATAAAAAAAAAGAATAATTTTCTCATTTTCTACAGCAGCTGTATGAATCTTTAAAGGGAACTCAGGAGCCTAACTCAGAATTGACGAAGCTAGCTCATAGCTATTTCATCTAAATGTAGCCCAGATCACACATCAACCTGCTTTCGCCCCTGTGGGATTTCAGTGTGCTTTGTGAAAAAAAAGCAGTTCCCCATTAAAGTTCTACAGAATGGACTTGCAATTGGGATGCATGCAGCCTCTACGTGTGGGACTTCTCAGTGTGGTGAAATTGGCTTGTGTGATTTTCTGATGCGGTGCTATTGTTAAGCACTTTGGGGAGCTGTCAGTGTGATGTGGCGAAAAGTAACTCTAATGGATGTCTCTCAGTAGATGGAAAGATAGAGCCGGCCCGGGGGAGGTTAGATTCGCACAGACACACACTCATAAATACACACATGCACATGAACACACACAGACACACACTCATAAATACACACATGCACATGAACACACACAGACACACACACACACATACCCACAATGATGGCGAGGGGGAGAGGAGAGAGAGGGATATATAGAGAGAGATAGACACAGAGAGATAGAGAGAGAGGGAGAGAGAGAGAGACAATAACCCTGGTGTGTCCCCAGCAAACGTTCCTGAGGCAGTGGACACATCTTCTGCCTGTGTGTGCCGATGATGTGTGATGATCATCCGCACAGGAAGGCTTTAGTGGATTACGCCCTGGGGCGTCCAGTCATCTCATGAAAGTGTTTATAAATAACACAAAACACCAGGGATAATAACGTTCATTTTCCCAGTGTGACGTCTGGACAGCACTGGATTTATTTTGTCCCTGGAGTACTGATCTCCATAGAGCTTTGGACCTGCCGTTAACATGGGACCAGTGTCACCCAAGAGTTCTAGAGATGGTGTATGCACTTCTTAAGGCTTCTGTAAACTGCTGTTGTCTAATGTCTTGTCATGTCCTGTCATGTCTGCCATGTGAAAGGATTTAGCACTTCCTTAAAATATTTTCAGGTCATTCCTCAGTTTTGTCAGGATGCCACAACCTTCAAACATATATGCTAAGCACGTCTATTCCCTTTCCTGTAACTGGTAATAATGTCTGTCTCTATCAGACTCATAATTCAAGGCCTCTGCGTTGTATGGATAATTAGACGTCCCTGTTCGCATTGCCGGTCCCCGCTTGTCATCCGTGAGACGTAGTAACCTATGTAGGACAGCCATGAAATTAACACCTTTTGGTCCCCAAGGCCTGCTGCTAATTAGCCTACTTCAAACAGGAGCACTGGGGACCCTTGAGCCTTTTTTCCGACTGGCCACTGACACAGATACCTCATGTCCCTCATGGTCCATCTGAGCACATGTTGAATTCAATTCAGTTGTCTCATGACAGGCTACTGTGTTCTTTTGGTCCATCTCATTTAAAACCTTCTCAGTGCCTTCTCATACTCTCAACAATTTGTCGTTGTTGAGATGGTTTGCTTGTTTTTTAATGTTCGAGCTGAATAAACAGTAAAAAGCCTTGTAGTATCCAGTAGCCAAAGCCAATGTCATTTTACTCAGGGAGAGCATCCCCCCTTATTGCAGTGCACCTTGTTTTCCTCATCCAAGTCCTGTGAATAATCTGAGCCCATTACTCTCCATTAATTCTCACGGTCCCTTCACTCCAACAGGAAGGGCCCTGTGGCGGCATAATGGAACGATTCCATTAGTTTAGCCAGCCTAATGCATTCGCCCCTGATCTGATCACCGCATTTAATATGATTACTCTCGGCTCCTTCTCATTCTCACTCTCCACATCAACTTAACATGCAAATCAGCCGACGAGCCGCCACATACCACCACCACCTATAGGTACGGATTAACAGGGACAACAGCACGGCTGTTTATTTTTATTTCATCACTACCGCACCACATGCGCACTCAGCGCGCACACACACACACACACACACACACACACACACACACACACACACAGACACACACACACACACACTCCACACCATCTTACGACTCAAGTGTCCTTGTCTGCACACTATCTCCCACCCCAGCCTACAGTAGTGGATTAATGAGGACAACAGGATGGCTGTCTGTGCTCATTGCATTTCTTTCCTCACCCCCTGTCTGTCTCTCCTGTCTCCTGCAGTTTGTGGCCCATCCTAACTGCCAGCAGCAGCTGCTGACGATTTGGTACGAGAACCTGTCGGGCCTGCGCGAGCAGACCATCGTCGTCAAGTGCCTGGTGGTGCTGGTGGTGGCGCTGGGCCTCCCGCTGCTCGCCGTCGGCTACTGGTTCGCCCCCTGCAGCAAGGTAAGGCCGACCGCCTCGCGTTTCTTATTGGTCCTTTAAATCCCGAGCAACCCGACCGCATTGCCTCTCATTGGTCCGTTCACTTTTGTGTTTGTCTGCATCGCTTTCCATTGGTCCGTAACCCCGAGTGGCTCGGCCATTTCACTTCTGATTGGTTCATTAGTCCCGAGAGGCTTGTTTTCCTGGCCTGTTTTTGGTGCGTAATCCCGAGTGGTTGGTGTGGTTAGTATTGCAGGCACGTGTGCATCTGCGGCGTGAGCTGAGGCTCCACGTCTGAGAAAAGAACAGCGGAAGCGCCAGATGAATGAAACGAGGATGAATGCAGCTGTGAAGTGTGTGATGTGTACACAGCTGCGCAAAACAAATTTATGGGCCAAATAAACATTCAGCTGCTGTAAGCATAATGTGTAAAAGGTTGAAAGCTTTCCCCATTAAAACAGATCACAGCCGCCACTTGCACTAGGAGTGCCTGTGTTAAAATGCCTGTGAGGGTTTTGGGGGAGGGGGAGGCAAGGTGTACATCAATAAACACAGCACGGCAAAGAAGGAGTGGGTGAGGAGGATACCTGTGTGTGTGTGTGTGTGTGTGTGTGAGAGAGAGATTGTGCATGTGTTTGGTCTATTTGTGTGAGCAGTAATGCATCGGATTAGAGAAACATGGCGCGTGCACTCCTGTACTAATTGAGCTGTCTGAATCCTTGCCAGCCGAGGGAGTTTCCTCACTGTTTAAGGGTCCACTCAGTTCCACGTGTACTCAGTGTTAGCTTATGTGGTGATATCAGTTTGTCATGACACACAGATCTCACTCTCATTCTCTCTCTATCTATTTCTATATCCCTCTCTCTCTCCTTCTCTCCCTCTCTCTCTCCATCTCATTTCACTATCTTGGCATACACCATCCCTCTTGTAATGCTAAAAAACTTTAGATAAAATGCATATTTAGGCCTACTAATCTTTTCAAAATGGAATATATCCGTCTACCAGTACCACCACGACCCAAAAGCCAATACTTGCTCATCTGATTGATGCTACGTTCACCTGCACATCAGAGTGATGCTACGTTCACCTGCGCATCTGCACTTTAACACTTAAGTACCTTGGAGAAGCCAGGCATTCGCAGTATTGATCTGAGTTGGCGTGATGCCCTGTGCCTGCGCCTGTGCCCGTGCTCGGGGCTATTCGTAGTCAGGTTACTGCTTTGGCCGGCATCAGCAGCGAGTTAATAAGCTATCCCTTGAAGTGCCTATGGTGTTTGGCACTCTGAAGGTAGAGGTTCGGGGGCACTTGGCTCAAAGACCTGTTCCTAGAGCAAGCTATTGCTGTTTTATCAGAGAGCGATTGAGCCAGACATTTTTCTGTATGATAAAGAAACATAAGTCCCTTTCGGACCAAGAAGTACTTACAGGAACTTAGTTATATGAACAGTGCACATCTAAATGAATTCTACTAACTACTCTCCCCCAAAACCAGTTTTTCATTTGCATTCGGAAAATGAACTGGTAGGAGGGCGTAAGGAGTGGCGGAAGCACAACGACAGTGTTTATAGCGTCACTTGCTACAGGGTTTAAAATAGGCACCCACTCGCCTCGCCAAATGCAAGTAAATTAGCCTACATATTTCAATTATTTGAATGACCCTCACTGTCTACAGTGTCACTTTAAGCAAATCCTGAGGCTCCACACGTTTAGCTTTTTTTGCTGTGAAAAACAGCTGTAATAGAACAACCAAGCATGCTGGTTAACAGTAGCCTAACGTTAGTCATCAGATCCGTTTGGAAAATTGATTTATTCCGGAGAGCTCAACAATGTTTGATTTTATTGTCACCGAAGTAATAAATAACATCTGGTATTTTAGTGGAATTGTTGCCGTGTCATAGTATGCTAAGTTACAGGTTATGAACATAGTGTCATCTAAGTGTTCTGACTAGCAGTAGGCTATTGCACTAAATTGGAGAAACAAGGGGTTAAACTTTCCTTTGTCCTAAAGTGTGTGCAATTATGTCTGATATTTTGGGAGATTTGTACATGTAATGGAACTTATTTGGTTCTGATCAGTTCAACAGTTCTGATACATCATGCTGTGTACCTGATATTGGAAACTAATTAAGAATTTACACAGAGCAGAAGAGGTATATATATAGTATATATATATAGTATATATGCATGTATAGAGTTCAACATGCATTATATATATATATATATATATATATATATATATATATATATATATATATATATATATATATATATATATATATATAATGCATGTTGAATTATCTAGAAGAAGGAAAAGATTAATTAAAAAGGCAAAATTGCAGAGCAGGTCTGAAATATCAGAAGAGTGGAAAACTGCAGGAGAAATATTATTCTACACACACACTGCATTACAGCACTAAAATGAAGATACACACATCACATATGCACACAAGATCACATATGCAGAGCTAATTAAAATGCACAAAGGATGAGAAAACACTGATTTAGTGACTCTTTGTTTCACCATGTGATGCTTTTGAGCTGGCAATTGTTCCTTAAATGCAAAACAATTTGAGAAGACCACTTAAGATGGATAGAGCTATGATTGCAGATTCATTAATCAGTCAATGAATGAGTACAACAACCTTAAATGACACCGAACAATTTGTTGTTTGTGAGTTTATATTGGCCTTTCTTTATTTTTATTTTTTCTCCAGTCTTTTAAAGTAGTCTTACATGTTATGTTTTTGAGGTGAGCATAAAAATGCAATCAAAGCCTAAGTCGATGGCTTTCCCCACTTTCACTGAATAAGCCAGTGAGGCATCACAGATGTTTTTATGTAACAAACTAACAGTCTTGAATTGTCTATGGAACAAACACAGTCATACATGCTGAACTTATATACATGAGCAGAAAGGAAAAATAATGCAGTAGAGCTTTTGAAATGAATGAATCATCTGATCGTGAAGCACTGACTGAGTTGAAATGAATGAATCAACTGATCCTGAAGCACAGAGTTAAAAGAACATTTAATGTGCAGAAAAAAGTCTTGTTTGATACTCTGAAGGTGACCTAAGCACAATGTGGCCACAAATGTATATCCACCAGATACCCCCTCCCTCAATACATTTTGTAATGAAAAGGATGCACAACATTCTGAGTTTGTGCAGGACAACAGTGGGGCTAGAAATGAACTTTTTCCAGTGAAATGTTCCAAATGACAATGTGACACACATTCTCCGGACTCTGATAAGGCCGTTGTAAAACCATTCAGATCAGCTTATTGTCGTAAGGCTGAATATTAGGGGCATAATTCAGTATTGTCTGCTGTAACCCAGGCTGTCAACACTGCAGGAGCTCTTAGGCAGATACCATTTAATTGTGCAGACATGCTGACAGCACCATCATATGCTTCCCCAGGCAATTTCCTCTACACATAGCAGATGTTTACATGCCAAAGTGTTATTTGACTTCATACAGACATACTGTATATACATACAAAGAGTACTGTACATTAAGTGTGTGCACCTGCACATAGTGTCCACACATACATATACAGTACTGTCTACATACATAAACAGCACAGTAGCCTACACAAATGCACACACTGTTTCTGATGTCTTGCCTCTGCAGACAGTGTGTGTGTGTGAGTGTGTGTGTACTGTAGGCTACTGTGTCCTCACTGTGTCCCTGCAGACAGTGTGTGTGTGTGTGTGCGCATGCGTGCGTGTGTGTGTGTGTGTGTGTGTGTGTGTACTGTGCTACTGTGTCCTCACTGTGTCCCTGCAGACAGTGTGTGTGTGTGTGTGTGTGTGTGTGTGTGTGTGTGTGTGTGTGTACTGTAGGCTACTGTGTCCTCACTGTGTCCCTGCAGACAGTGTGTGTGTCTGTGTGTGTGTGTGTGTGTACTATAGGCTACTGTGTCCTCACTCTTCCTAACTAAGTTCCTCTACTAACGAATAAGTCTCTCTCATTCCCACTACAAACGTCATTAACCTGCGGCGGGCCTCTGCTGTCCCTACACTCTGAAATCAAACATTCTCATTAAAAGCTGTTATTAGCCTTAGCCTGTAAGGCTAATAACAGCTTATAACTGTTTTGTTTTTACCCTACTCTCCTCCTCTCTCTCCATCCCGCTAGCTAGGAAAGGTGCTCCGTAGTCCCTTCAATCTCATTAAAAGCTGTTATTGTTTTGTTTTTACCCTACTGTCCTCCTCTCTCTCCATCCCGCTAGCTAGGAAAGGTGCTCCGTAGTCCCTTCAAACTCATTAAAAGCTGTTATTGTTATTGTTTGTGCCTCTCCCTCATCTCCCTCTAGCTGGGGAAGGTTCTCCGCAGTCCCTTCATGAAGTTTGTGGCACATGCCGCTTCCTTCATCTTCTTCCTGGGCCTGCTGGTGTTCAACGCCTCCGACCGCTTCGACGGCATCACCACGCTGCCTAACGTGACTGTCACCGACCACCCGCTGCAGATCTATCGGGTCAAGACCACACGTTTCACTTCTACCGAAATTCTCATCATGGTGTGGGTGGCAGGTGAGGTTTCTGCTGATTTGCTATCGTCCATTATTCAGCACTCATTAACACTATTGTAGTGCTCATCAGCAGTGTCAAGAGTGAGGCAGAGAAATGCCTTGGGCCCAAATCAATTAGGCTGAATTACTCATTTGGATTTCATTTAGGAGCATACATTCAAATTGAACCCCACTTCGCCACAGACCGAACACATAGCTGATACAGCCTGTACTGCCCACAATTCTCAGACCTGTCTTATATAGTTTCACGAGTTCACACTCCAAATTCACCAGAACAGAAGTGAGCAGAAAGTAAGTAAGTAAGTAAGTTTTTTCTATTTTTCTATTTTTTTTATTTTTTAAATTTTCTATGCACAGAGTGCAACCCAAAGCACAATTCTACACACAAAGAGTGTTTGGCGAGTCTCTAAATAGGATCATGAACATACCTGTCAACATTTAGCTTTCCAAAAACAGGAGATTTTTAACAGCTAGTTCTGGAGTAGGCTATTCAACTAGCCCGCATGCGAGACTCGTTGGCACCCGCTTCCTTATTTGGGTTTTGGGTTGCCAGGTTTTAGCCTATGACAAAACAGTTGAAATTGAAAGTAATTGATCGTGTATGTGTAGGGTGTATTTCATACACAATCTGGCAACCTGGGAGATGTCAGACTAACAGAAAAAATGAATGGATCAATGATTTTAAAATTAAGTTTGATGGCCATGCAAATTACAGGAGTTTTCTGGGAGAAATAACAAAATGGGAGGGTGCCGGGAGATGACCTTGAAGTGCTACGTAGGGACCGTGCAACATTACACCCCATACACCCCAGTGTCTAACCAAGGAGGAAAGGAGGTGTAAGGGGAAGTGATGCCCGAGTTTGCAGGTTGCTGGAAATAAGGTCCCTGACAGAGTTTGATGCTAGAGGCGTAACCAATTCCGTCACACTCTTCCTGAACTTCTATTTTAAGACATTAATTTAATGATAAATCTGCTTCTTTTAGTTGTTAGGGTTACGTAATTTATAAAGATCACTAACAACTACAAATCAATTAAAATGTACAACAAAAGCAAAAAGTAATTATTACACAATGTTGTCACAATTGTAAAAAATGAACCCACAGAGTCTTCTTAAATAGCATGTGGCTGTAGCATAGCCATCAGCAGTGATGCATCACTGCACAGACTGCCAGAGAGAATGTAAAGGTCTTAGGGCAGGACTAAGCCCCAGTCCATACATTACATCACTCTAATCTAATGTAAAAAGGCTAACGGATCCAACAATCCTTTTAGTGTTGCGGCCAGGACATAAGGGCTTATTTCAGTGGGAAAAAGCACATTCCAAGTGGAACATTTTAATTATGTGTCAATACAACTATCAAAGTGAGTTTTTATTTTATTTGAACACCCTGGCATGTCTCTGAACAAGTAGTATTTTGGCAACAAAACAGGTAGCTGTAATTAATTTCCCTGCTCACTGACTAACTTCCTTACTCAACTACCAGCACAACCTGAGATTAAAGTCAAGAGTAAATGTTTTGATGAGCATGCAAAAAAAGAAGATGAAAGTCAATGATTGTAAGATTCCCAGTAAAGAACCCCATTTTGCCAAGACAAAAACAATGCTGTCCGACTTCACCGAGATGGCTCCTTGATGCTGTCTGACATTGCTCGAGGGTAATTTCCTGATAACGTTAGTCAGTAAAGCAAATGATCTCAAGTCTCTATGACGTAGATTGTATTGACCAATACTAACTCTGAGAAGGGGGGCTATTATTTGCGAAATAATAACAGCATACAGCCAATTATTTGGGGGAAGTTGGGTAATTATTTGCCAGCTAATAACAGCCTGTACCCAATCACTGCAAACAAATATATTTGCAAAAGCTTTCTACCAACACCAGTCACAGTCAGTGATCACAACACAAATACATATTCAAGCTATAAGAACTATGTTTAGGGAGGTCATTGTGCACATCCCAGCTGCAGGACTAAACACTGTCAGTAAAGACACCTGGAACCTGAAGAAGATTGAAAGGTTCAAACGTTCAACTAGCATGACAAAATAAAACAAAAAATGAAATATTTGAGTAAGTAAGTGTGCGGACTTTTTAAGCATTTACAGGCTAAGAACTAAGCCAAAGAACATTATTGTCAGAGCATAGAGGATGTCTCGTGATTTCAGTTCACACACATACAGGAACCATGACAGAGGTGTCAATGTTCTACAGTATAAACATTACACTTGAACGGAACGTTGGCATTGATCTGTCTGGACTGTTATTCCCCGGAGTCATGTTTTAATAGGGGGAGGGGGAGGCTCAGTCCTTTTAGCAGTTCACCTTTTTTTCTGAGTGTCGCACTGAGACACTGGTGTGTGTATGTGTGTCTGCATGTGTATGAGCGTGTCTGTGTGTGTGTGTGTGTATGAGTGTGTGTGTGTGTGTGTGTGTGGGTGTGTGCATGTTTGTGTGTATGAGTGTGTCTCTGTGTGTGTATGTGTGTGCGTGTTTGTGTGTATGAGTGTGTCTCTGTGTGTGTATGTGTGTGCGTGCATGTGTGTGTGTGTTTCTCTCTTACCCCTCGTAGGGATGATGTGGTCGGAGTGTAAAGAGCTCTGGACAGAGGGCCCCAGGGAGTACATCCTTCAGCTGTGGAACGTGCTGGACTTTGGGATGCTTTCCATTTTCATTGCAGCGTTCACCGCACGTTTCTTCGCCTTCCTCCAGGCCATGAAGGCACAGAAGTATGTTGATGAAAACATCCACGCCCCTGACCTTTCCATGGTCACTCTCCCGCCGGACATCAAATATTTCACTTATGGTAAGTCAGAGAGAGAGAGAGAGAGAGAGAGAGAGAGAGAGAGAGAGAGAGAAGCCCTTGCAGTGTATTAATTGTAGTTGGCGAAAAAAATATGGAGATAGTGGATTCAGGATAGAATCGAACACCCAGTGTCATGAAAAATAATTATATGCTCACCAATCTACCTTCAAGTCCATTTCTCTTTAAATCATATTTGAATGCAGAATGTTTCTCCACATTTTAAAACAGCTCAATTCCTATGAAGTATATTTGCTACAAGCAAAATTCATACATTATTCCTTTCAAGCAGACATACTGTTCATGTGATGTCCTGTAATGTTGTTTTGTTCCAATGATACAACAGTCAGTCAATAACTGGATCAATCAAAAATTAAGTGTTTGGAGCCTATATGTTTTTCCTTGTAGCTTAGCACTGAAAATAATTTATGCGGTGCAGGTTTTTGTTGACATTTATCACATCAGATTTTGAGAATAATAGGCTTATGCCTAATAATAATGCTGTGTAGCACCGTCACATTAAAGTTTTCCGATGTGGAAAATAAGATTATGTCAGAACATGTCAAGCTACTGCAAAAGTGCTTCACAGGCCTCAGTCCTCAGAGTTTGGTTATATACACAAATGCAAAAACTTTCAAATGTGTCAAACGGATATTCCTTCACATTCTTTAGACACAGCCCATTTACAGTGTTTTTTTTTGTCTGTATAGCCAGGGACAAATGGCTTCCCTCCGACCCTCAGCTCATCTATGAGGGCCTCTACGCCATCGCCGTGGTGCTGAGCTTCTCTCGCATTGCCTACATCCTCCCGGCCAACGAGAGCTTCGGTCCACTCCAGATCTCGCTGGGACGCACTGTCAAGGACATCTTTAAGTTCATGGTCCTCTTCATCATGGTCTTCCTGGCATTCATGATTGGCATGTTCATCCTCTACTCCTACTACCTGGGCGCCAAAGTAAACCCCGCCTTCACCACGTGAGTGACCAATCCATGCCAGGCTACTGTTTTGATGAACCTGTTCAGTCTGTCCTCATACTGAATAACATTTGAGCCCAAATATCTTTGGCTGATAAATGACTGCCTTTGTGTGAGTTCAGCGCACACATATTGCGTATAAGAGGGAATTGCACTGTACACTATACATCCAGCAAAATAAGCTACATATAATGGTACAGCCCTTCTAAAATGGGAAATACATATCTCTTAATTTTATGCAAACTGGCAGAATAGATACACTTTGTACATACAGCATCCCTCTGTCTTGGAAAATGAAACTGCTCCATCGACAACAAAGGTCTTCCTCATAAAGAGCTATTTTCGATGAGAAAGAAGGAGAGACCGCCCCTATTTATGGTGCTGCCAGTCACACAGAGAATGTAATGCTCCAGGAAGCACTGCACTGGCCTCAGTCAAGGAGGAGCCGGGAGAAGACAGTGATGTGAACAAGTCTTGAGCAGACTTGTAAGTAATTTCACAGTGTGGCAAACTCTGTGTTTTTTTCCATGTTACCTGTCTTGCAAGAAGTCAGGGGAAACATAGGAAGTGCCACAACACTGTTGTTTCAATCACCACATGTCCTGGAATTCCATCACTAGAACTGGCATTTCAGAACAAACAGAGAGACTCAATGGGAAAGGGGAACTAAGACAGAAAAAATAGGAAGAAAACAAAAGCAGCTAGCCATCAGACTCAAGGATATGAACCAAGTCCCCCAGTCTGCTGTAAGTCTAATCTGCTGGTTGAAGTGCTTCCTCATATATTTATGTGAGATCTGATTAATAGCAGCCTGTGGGAGGCTGCCATCATGTCAGGGTGCCGTGGCCTCTTCAACATGGGTTGACTTCTGTCGGCCTATCATTCATCAGAGACCTCTCACGGGTGATCATTTCTCTCTCCCTCTGTCTCTCTGTCTCTCTCACTCTTTCTCTCCATCTCTCACTCTCTCATCCCCAGGGTGGAGGAGAGTTTTAAGACCCTGTTCTGGTCTATTTTTGGCCTGTCAGAAGTGTCCTCCGTGGTGCTGAAATACGACCACAAGTTTATTGAGAACATCGGCTATGTGCTATATGGGATTTACAACGTCACCATGGTGGTGGTGTTACTCAATATGCTCATCGCCATGATCAACAGCTCCTACCAGGAGATAGAGGTCAGAAGAAAATCCTTTACATTACATCATATTCTGCCATTTAACAGTTGCTTTTGTTTAAAGGCACTGGCAGTATTGTGCAGTATTGAATTCTACCTTAGGGGCATATGAAGCGAGGTTGCTAGCTTACCACGGTAAATTTATGAGTGATCGCCAAGGGAATGCTTTACTGCATGTATTGCTTCTGAATTGACATATTGTTTTGAGATCAGCAGTAATTCCCAAAGTTACCTGGATAAGCCAGGAGCCTTGCTTTATTGTATACCCTTCTGGAAATGAAATGACACAAACAAAAACTTACTTGGAAACATTCAATCAATTCGATATCTGTTTATGCAGCTGTCCTTAATGTCCTTGGAAAAGTAGACATTTATAAAAGATTAGCCTTGCGTAACATTGTTGTGTGGCAATAAAGTATATTTGATCTAATCTTAATAAAGCTAATCCTAAATCCTAAATTAAAGGCACTGGCAGTATTGTGCAGTATTGAATTCTACCTTAGGGGCATATGAAGCGAGGTTGCTAGCTTACCACAGTCAATTTGTGAGTGATCGCCAAGGGAATGCTTTACTGCATGTATTGCTTCTGAATTGACATATTGTTTTGAGATCAGCAGTAATTCCCAAAGTTACCTGGATAAGCCAGGAGCCTTGCTTTATTGTATACCCTTCTGGAAATGAAATGACACAAACAAAAACTTCAAGAAACATTCAATCAATTCGATATCTGTTTATGCAGCTGTCCTTAATGTCCTTGGAAAAGTAGACATTTATAAAAGATTAGCCTTGCGTAACATTGTTGTGTGGCAATAAAGTATATTTTATCTAATCTTAATAAAGCTAATCCTCAGCCTTATAGTCAGATCACATAGAAACCAGTAGTGACATTGGATGTTTGTTGTTATAGCCATCTGTTTTTGCCAAAACAATGTCTGGCTAGATGACAGCCATTTTTGTAAACGGTGGGTCAGGGTCTTGACCTCCAAAGCCAGAGTCTGCCCCGCTGAATATTTGCTTTGATTGGCCATTAGGATGACGCAGACGTGGAGTGGAAGTTTGCGCGCTCCAAGCTGTGGCTGTCATACTTTGACAATGGGAAGACGCTGCCGCCGCCGTTCAGCATAGTGCCCAGCCCCAAGTCCTTCTTCCAGTGCGTCAGGCGCATCGTCGGCCTCCTGCGCTGCCGGAGGAGGAGCCTGAAAAAAGACGTGGAGCTGGGCATGGACAGCTCCAAGTCCAGGGTACGCATGTGGAGTTTTTCATGAGTACTGTATGTGTGGGTGGGGTGTGTGATGTTACTGCCCCCAGTAAGACACAATTGGCCCTCACCCTGAAAACTGTGATCGTCTGTTTTCTGTCTGTTGTTTTGTTGTCTGTTGCATATGTTTTTGCTACAGGGTGGGACCACAGCAAACCCCACCTGAGAGATGATTTCAGTATTTGTTTTGTTTTTGTTGTTTGTTTGCTTGTTTGTTTGTTTGTGTTGTTGTTGTTGTCCCTTGTGGATCTGTGGTATGTGACTGCCCTGGGGTGAATGTGCCATTACTTTTTTCCATTCACAGGTAATGCGTCTTTTAGATGTGTTTAGCTGCCGGTCCCTGCTCCATCCCTCAAGGCCTGACATCGTTTGGAGCTGAGCCCTAGTCCTGCATGATAATCTATTGCTACAATAAATGAAACCGGTTGTATCCCGTATCCCCTGTGTTAGAAACTCATTGAGGTTTGTCCCCAGGAAAACAATGGAATCAGTTTTGAGTGCTAAAGAAAAAAAAACAACAACGAAAAAAAGGAGCAGCCCTTATTTGTGCCTGAGGGCAAAGCCGATATCATTTATATTCTCATCGTGCTGAACAGTAACCCTTTGTGATGGTGGGTTCAACAGATGTGGTTAGCTGTGTGAGGGGGAGAATTCATCTCTCTAAAGAAGTTCATTCAGATGTCCTCACGCATGTAGCATTACCATGATACATCTCCTGTCCAGGCTTCATTCTGTCCTGCCATTAATACGTTTTCACCTAACCGCCTTATTCACAGGGACTAATTGAATAGAAAAGAGAGAGGAATGAGAATTGCTAGGCTCCTGGATTGCCTGAGCATGTACTATAATGTGCTATCATTTTTCTGCTGATGATTAATGTGTGTGTGTGTGTGCCCGCCTTTTGTCTTTGGTTAATCTTTGGTTGTCTGTGTAATTTGCACATCTATAAAATCACATAGCAAGAATAAACTATAGCTTACTTACTGGTGTGTTTGCAGTTAAACCTCTTTACCCAATCCAACATCCGCATCACAGAGTCACAGAGTTTCAACAGCATCCTCAACCAGCCCACGCGCTATCAGGTAGGATCTAGCAACCTCCCCAATATTTCAAATGCCATGAACAGGTGTTGTTCTTTGGTGTGTTTTCATTCTTCTTACTACCTGTCATATTGTACTTGTCTACATAGCAAATCATGAAAAGGCTTATTAAACGCTACGTTTTGAAAGCACAAGTGGACAAGGAGAATGACGAGGTCAACGAAGGTGAGTTAAAATTCTGCTGTTTCAAAGCCACAAGTGATCATGCTTTTTTGTCAAGGATTGATGCTGCAAATGCTAAAGCTAAAGATCTTAAATTGCATGTTGTGTTATGTATGTGTGGCTCTTGTGGTTTTTAGACAAAGACTGCATGCAGAACAGTTTTGCCCTACAGTTTAAATCAGGTATCTGTCATGTGGTGTTTAAAGAAGCCTATGCATATGGTGTACATATAGTAATATACAGCAAGCTATAAGGCAATTTACATTCTCTGCCTTAACCTGGGCACTGGAGCAGCCTATAGTAGAGTAAAGCACACGTCTGGAGAGTGAGAGTGTTTTTTCTGTTTTGTATTTAACCTCCAGGCGAGCTGAAGGAGATCAAACAGGACATCTCCAGCTTGCGTTATGAGCTGCTCGAGGACAAGTCCCAGGCCACAGAGGAGCTGTCTCTGCTCATTCAGAAACTCAGCGACAAACTCAACCTCGGGCCCATACGATGCGAGTGACAAGAGTAGTGGGGTTGTGGGGTAGGGGGATGGCTATACTCACTGGGCCGGACTAGTCAGCACCACTGGCCGCGGTCCTGAGGTGTCCACCTCCGATTGAAGAAAAGCAAACATGGCCAATGTGGACTTCACAGTGGAGTGTATCTACTGTATACAAGGCACAGCGCTGCCAGTGAACACTACTTAAGAATCATTCTCAAAGGCATGCGATTTGCTGCCTGAATGTTATTTTGCTATATGCAGTCATTTTTTTTGTTCATCTGGGCACTTCTGTTTTCGTCATTTTTGTATTTGTTTTAGTGTTTAGTGTGACATTTTCATGTGTGTTTTGTCTTTGTCAATATCAATGTAACTAAACTACCGGTATATACAGTAGACATGTTCAATTACTGATAAACAGGAAGTATACTTATTATTTATTTTATTCAGACAATAATCTGTCTAAGGGACACAACTGTAGGTTTGTCATAGTTGAGAGTATTTTAGCTTTTATAAATGTCCAGGTAGACATAAACTATGACACTCACTTTGTGACTTATATTATATCCATTCTGTGGCCCATGTGTTTTACCAGACCAAGAGGGATATTTTAAGAGACTGCTTTTGAAATAAAATGACTGCTTTTGAAAAAAAAATAAGTAGAATGTAAATGTAATGTGCAGATAAAATGTATAGTACCAATTATGAATGCAAAGATATTGAAAGGCACTTTGAGTTTTCATGCCTGTATAAAGGCCTATTCACACCAAGAACGATAACGATAACTATAAATAAATATCGTTCTTGTTAATATGAATGACGACGTTCACACATAAACTATAACGATAACAACATGAAGAACGATATCGTTGGGGATCACTTTCAGAGTGATATTCAGAACGATAAAAAGCTAATAGCCAATCAGAACCCATCGAATTTTAACTGTCACATTAATTAACACAAGGAGAGACTTTGTTTATCGTTGTTCAGTGTGAACGCTTTTATCGTTATGGTTATAATTATCATTATTGTTATTGGTGTGAATAGGCCTTAACTCTGTTTATCTGCTTGTTTATCTGTATTCTGCTTATATATGGCAGTGACTGCTGGGAGGACAGAATGTATGTTGTCTGAGCACAAGATGGCTTGGGCTTCATCAGTTTAAAACTTCTATGTATATCCATGCAGTGCACACATGCATAACCTTTGGCACCACCATTGTCATATTGGTCTGTCTCTTTTCAGTTTCAGATTAATTGTTTTCATTGCCACATTTGAATAGTGTTGTTAGCTTTGTATTTCCAGGTGTAGGAGTCATAGACCAATGGGGCACTCATTCCATACTGTGGTTGAAGGACAAAGCAGATAAAGTTTTCTTTTCCCACTCAGAATAGCTTGAGAAAGGCCAGGCTATTCAGGTGAAGTAAGTCACTCAGTCAGTAGTTTTTCAGGAAATACTGCTCGCCATAATAATGTGTTAACCTGCTCAAATACCTGTGCCAGATAATCAGATGTTATCCTACTGCTAGACTCTATACAGATTAGGAGAAACATACTGCACAAGTGTGAATTTACATAGCATTGTGAAACTGACTCATTTACGTTGCAATGACATTTTGATTCATTTATATTGATCAGTTAGTCAGGAATGTTCATTTCTTTTTATGCACATGCCAAAAATATATTTTATTAGACTCAACAGATAATTACTGTGTGTGTGTGTGTGTGAGAGAGTGTCTGTGTGACTGTCACAGTAGTGTTTAACATGAATAGACCACTCAGTGACTATACAAATTCACAGTATATAAGTTGTATTTATAGACTCTCGCTCTCTCTCTCTCTCCACACACGCACACACACACACTTTATTCATATAAACTATGCATTTTCATATGGATTAGTTTATTATGTATACAGTAACCTTATTAAACTTGCAATTAATTAACTATATTACCATAAGATTGAACATTGAAAATAACTGAAGTTCACACAAATGACTTGATTATTAATGTTATAATCAGTTTTGTATATAAAGATTCTTTGCAAAATTACTGAGTTTGTTTTTAATGATTTCAATTTTATAAAGAGATTTTACATAATCCAGATTTGGATTACCTGTGAAGCCATTTTGATATTAACATTGTCAGGATGCTTCTGTGCACTTGAAGCCGATCCGAGCACTCTCCTCCCATCACACGGTTTTCTCGCCAATAACACTGGGAGGCATTACCACCATTCAATTGGTTATTGCTGCCACTGTTACTAGACAGCGCCCCCCTGAGGTAGAAAGATATAAAAACATCACTCTTACCCAGTACATTCAGCTCAATTTTGATTCTAAAGGTTTATATAATTTGTGAAGAATCACATTAAAATTGAACAGTAATATTTCACAACAGATAAATAATCCAGCATCCCACCCACAGATGAAGAGGCATTCAAGTATAGTTGTATCTGTCTCATGTGAGGCAGTTTTTAGCTGGTTTACAGTTTTTTACAATTGTTTACACATGTTTTTAAAACTCTGTCTTTTTTTCAAAATTCCACACACAAAACCCTCACATTTGTTCACACAAAATGCAAAATGTCTCAAATCTCCAGCAAAATGACACAAAGCATTCAAAATATCATAAACACAACTTTAAAGCAAACATTCGCCTCACATTATAAACACATTTTTGTCATAACATGACATTTTGGATACATCATGTACACACTGTTGCTCAAAACCTAAAGCTCTTCTGTCTTTCATGGGCTTTATATAGGTATTTCCATACACAAGGGAAAGTTACGGTAGAGAGAAGTTGAAATACACAGTAAAAATGCAAGCAATATTGAAATAAAAGACTCAATAACTTCAGCCTTACCATCGACAACACCACAGTCACAGCCTCCACCCATGTCAAAAGCCCAGGTGTCCTCCTTGACTCCACTCTCTCATTTGAATCGCACATCAACAAAACCCGGCAATCATCATTCTCCCATCTGAAAAACATAGCAAGGATGCGCCCACTCCTCTCCCGCTCTAACACTAAGCATGTAATACATGCCCTCATCTCCTCCCGCCTAGACTACTGCAATGCCCTCTTCAGTGGTCTCCCCTCTCATTTACTCAATAGGCTCCGTGTCCAAAATTCAGCTCCACGGTTGCTTACATCTACCCCTTCCAGACATCACATCACCCCTGTGTTGCAAGACCTCCACTGGCTCCCTGTCCCACTGAGGATTGACTTTAAAGTCCTCCTCCTTACCTTCAAGGCCCTACATGGCTCTGCCCCCACATACCTGTCTGAACTCCTGCACCCCTACTGTCCTACACGCGCCCTGTGACCCTCTGATCATGGCCTCCTCACTATCCCCCTAACCCGACTCCGCTCCATGGACGACCGAGCATTTTTCTCAGCGGCCCCCCCACCTGTGGAATGCCCTGCCTAAGCAGATCAGATCTGCTGCCAGTGTAGACTGCTTCAAGCCTCTCCTCAAAACCCATCTGTTTAGGATAGCTTTTAACCTATAACCTACATAGACCTTCTTTTATCGTCCTTTTAAATTGCTCTCTACTCACTTTCAACTGCAGAAACAAACATTCCTAAGGCATTTCTGGAGGCACGGAAAATGTTATAGTATTGAGCTACAGTTTTTCTTGATTGTTTACACACATTTTCTGAAAGCATGCCTCATACTCACAGAACTCAAATCACACACAAATCAAAAAACACACACACAATGGGCAAAACCCCTCAATTCTTCTGCAAAATGAAACTCATTCAAAACAATGTTATTTATTCTCAAAATGGTATTTTGTTTTCAAATGACACACACAAACCATCATATGAATAGACATCTATAAGAAGCAGTTGTACACGTATGTGCTCAATGTAACTATGATGAAAGGAAAACACTTCTTCTCCATTCATCATAATGACTTAGGCCTTTTTTTATTAGTGTTACACTTACTACAGACAGTACATACATAAGTGTGTTGTAAAATATTTGAGAATATTGTTTTTATACTCAGAACACAGAAATACATGGTAACAAATATATTTTATTTTTCCCCACAAAAACAATGTGCACAGTGTACATCCCAACCAACACAGAGTTGCACATAGAGTGGTCTACATACAAAACAACAGAAGAATTTACTGTATACAGTTAGAAAAACTATGCTGCATCCTTTCTTCTGTTTCGGTCTGGCCACAGCACCTCATCCACATCACAAGCATTATGCTAAAGCCAGGGGCCGGTTCCCCAAACGTTCTTATCGCTAAGTAGTTCTTAACCTATTCCTTAACCTATCTCTTAACGTTATGGCACGATTCCCGACACGTTCGTACGCTGAGTATATCTTCTGTAAGTCACACGTTCGAAAGGTTGGTCTGCACCATTCGTAAGCTCTCTCTTGGCGTTGTTTGAGCTCTCAAGACGCTAGTCGCCGCCACTGTGCAGCAGTCTTTTGAAATCATTGCAGCTCAGTACAAGTCAAACTATGGTAGGCCGACAGTAGGCCTATGTTGACAATGTTGTGGCTCAACGATGATTTTATGTTATGGACATTTTAAGACTAATAAAATATGTTCGCAATGGATACAGGCCTATTTATTTACTTTATTTGGTATCAGAACTAATATGGTGGCAATTAGCTATTTAGTAATATCATTAAAGCGTTCAAATTGGCAATCACTTTTGATAATTAAAAGCTGGCAAAGAATTTGCCTCTAAATGGCTAAGATCTATAAATGGGTAAGCATGGTGGTGTCCAGTAAGCGACCAACTAGGCCTATGGCAGCGATCCAACGTGTCCTTCTATTAAATCAAAAACGCCGTGTAGTCCATGTCGCTCCATAGCTCTTTTTTGTTGCTGTTGCACAAGTTATTCCGAAAGCTGGAAAACGGTGTCACCTTGCGCAAGCTCACCTCGTCCAGCAAAACTTCAAGTTCCTCTGACGAGAAGCTTGGTGCCCATTTATTACGTTGCTTCCCCACCATACTGTATCTAAATCCCTCTCTGTTCATTGTAGATAGGTTGCTTTTTATTGAAAACATTAACCAATGGCATTTTTTTAATTTGAACCTTGAATTTCCCCTGGGGATCAATAAAGCATCTATCTATCTATCAATACCGCATTAAACAGAACTAACTGCAGCTGCTTGTCAATGATAATTATAATTGTTAGGTACCATTAATATAAAAGTGTATTACATCATTTTAAGAAGTTGTTAAACCCATGTCAAGAAGCGGCACAAGTGGCACAACGGGATAAGGAGGGTGGATGATTAGCGAGGGATAGGCCTACCCGGTTAGTCTATGAGTCACAACATATGAACATATTACTGACAATTTGATAATTTAGTTAATATAATTTATATATTTATATATTTAATATAATTTATATATTTATATTTTACTGATTACTTGAACTATGTTAAAATAAATGTTACTGGAATAATTTGAGGAAAGTTTCATTTGCATAGAACGTGTTGTGTTTCTTAACGCCGTCATGCACCTTCACGTGAAGTAGAAAATCGATTCCTGAGCAATCGATGTCAACTAATTCAGCACCTTCACTTGGGACAGTGCCTTTGTAACGTCGAACGTAAGAGGCAGCGTGTTAAGAAGCTTCCTAAGGGACACTTCGGGGAACACACTTAGGAACATAAACAACTTTGGTAAGATATATCTTTTGAGTCTTCTTAGCGCGCTAAGAGTGAGCGTTATTGGGGAACCTGCCCCTGATTGCTAATTGTAAAACTGTTTGACAGGTGTTTGCCCATGTGATGAGTCAGTGTGCATAGTAGGGCAATTGACTTTAGACTTTGAATGGCAGGCTGTTCCTTGTGAAAACAAGAGATCTTCTTCATGAAAATTGTGCCAAAAGCAGAGAATTGTGTGTAGTGTTTTGAAAAAAGTGTGCTTTAGAACTGCAATTTGAGTGTAAAGCAGGAAGTCTGATTACTGTAATTTTCCTTTCAAAGCATCTGCTTGGTTTTGAACATTTCAACCGGAAATCTTCTAGGAGCAGATTGAAACGGCCCATACCTACATAGAGAGTATATCTATTCATAGGCCTATACTAAGGCAATGATTGGATGGTGTTCAGTAAAGTAATGAGTGCTTACACATGTGAAGAGAGAGAGTGAAGCACTGTTGATTTAGTGTGGCATTTTGATGGGTTTTGTTTGAAAAACAAAATCAAGTTACTTCCTGTTAGATTTTTGTGTGTTACATAGAAAATTGTGTGTGGCGTTTTGCAAAATGTGTTTTAGTAAATTGAAAACTGAGTCAAACACTGAGAATTAGTGTATGGTTTTGCAGATTTGGTGTGGGGTTATGATGTTTGGAAGACATGTTTAGAAAATTGTGTGACAAGCAAAGATTTAGTGTGTAAGCAGTTGTAAAAAACATTATTACTCCCTTTTGTTGATGGGGGGCAGTCGTGGCCTACTGGTTAGGGCTTCGGGCTTGTAACCGGACACTGCTCCGGGTTAGTGTGTGTTTCACCTCACAGTGTGTTCACTGTGTGCTCTGTGCGTTTACTAATTCACGGAGGGGATAAATGCAGAGACCAAATGTTTTGTATACGCAAGTATACTTGGCCGAGAAACCTGATTTACATTTTGTTACACAGTGATGAATACCTCCACATCTTTACTTCTGAGAGACTTTGTCTCTTTGTGATGCTCTTAATAACCAATCATGGTGCCAGTTACCCTCATTTCTTGTGATTTTCTTGCATTTTACACAACGTCCCAACTTTTTTTTGATTTGGGGTTGTACTATTTCAACAGGCAAATAATCCAGCATCCCACCCACAAATGAGGAGGCATTAAAGTTTTGTATTATCTGTCTCATGTGAGGCAGTTTTTAGTTGGTTTACAGTTTCTTGATTGCTTATAATGCACTTAATGAAACTGGGATCCACTTGACCTTGATTTTCACCTTCTTAGCACAGCAGAAGTCATCTATTGCAAATGTGTTGACGCTTTTTTTATTGGTTTAACACCTTTTTCTCATACTCAGGGCCCAAGTTCGGCGACGATATAGGTAGCGGGAAGCTACATCAAGGCGAGGAAACCAATCACTTGCAACTAGTGCTAAATTCTGATCCATCTATCTGTCTATTATTAGTCGGCCTGACTGCCCACTTTGTGCGTCTACCTTCACTCTGGCTACAGGGTGCATGCACTGTTGGCAAAATACACTGCCAAACTGGCATCCAAGGACTCCAAACTTGATTGGATTATGTTACAGCCCTGCCGGTTCCTGCTTGCCTGCCTGTCTGTCTTTGTCTGTCTTGCAGGGCGGGGTTATGGCACAGGTGCGGCTAGTCACCTGAATGGGGCACAGATGCTATAAAATGGGCTACCAGGCTGAGGTTCGCCCTTCCCTTTCCTTCCCAGCGTGCGTCCTTCCCAGCACACTTATCCTGACTGCACTTCACATTTTCAGTATACATATTTACTTTACAGTTTTTCTCGATCGTTTTGATGCCTGTGTCAACTCTGACATCACATTCTCAAAATAGTTAACACCCGTGTCTGAACAAAAGCACTCTGGCCAAAATGACACATTTTGTTTGCAAAAGGCTGTTACTCTCTCAAAACACTTAAAACATGCAGCAAAAGCAAATCTTGCCTTCAACCACACATCCTGTCGTCAAATCACTGTGTGATTACACATTGGACAACAAAATGCAAAATATAGTTCTCAAAAGTTGCATTTTTGCTGTCTGTTCCATTTCATTATAATTTTTCTGGTATCAGAAAAAAAACTGTGAAAAGACTAAATGTACTGAATGAAAAATAATTTTATTCATTCCTCCCAAGATGTAACTGTCATTGACATGTAAGACCTACAGTAAGCGCCTAGGCAAGACAAATTTCATTGAACTACAATTTGTCATTTTTCATCAAAATAGACCTACAGTAAACACCTTTTGTACTGTTTTCTTCACCAATTAGGCTATACAATAATTTCTCTAAATGTGACTTAGATCCATAGCCTACTTGCAAATAGCAGCACAGAACAGACATGGCATCTCTTATGGATAATGAATGATTGCTGATTGAAGAGTTGCGCAAAGGAGTTTCACACAGGTGTATCAGAGATTCAGACATATGCAAGGAATCTATACCACCTGTGAAAATATGTTTTCCTTTTGTTTAGCACAGGAAAACCAATAGAGTTTGGAGTTTTTGAATGACATCTGTGTTAACTGTTATGCAAAAGGGTGAGACAAATGTGTGAACCCAATGACAATGTGTGAACACATTTGCAAGAGATGACTTCTGCTGTGCAAAGAAAGTGCTCATGAATACCAAGTGGATCCCAGTTTCCTTAAGCAGGTGAAAGCAATCGAGAAAAACTGTAATAAATATATTTCTTTAACCTTTATCCACGTGGTTCTCCCCATGTTATATCACCAAAAATGAGCGTGGTGGTTGTTGCAATTAACTGTGTCGAACAAATGGGAAGCGGCAATTCACAGCTAATCAATATTGCTTGCAAAGTTATAAGGTTCTAAAGTCACTGTGTGAAACTACTCAGCGATCATTCGTTACCTACAGTATAAGAGATATCATCTGTTCTGTGTTGCTGTTTGCATGTATGGATCTAAGGCACATTTAAAAATAATATTAGCATTTTTGGTGAAGAAGATAGTACAAAAATGTACAAGTACAGGTGTTTACCATAGGTCTATTTCAATGAAATATGACAAGTTAGTTCAATGTATAAACATTTTCTAGGTGCTTACTGTAGGTCTTACATTTCAAGTCATTTTTACACCTGTCACCAGATGTTTTACTACTTCCTTTTATGTTGTTATGTGGGAGTTGTGTCTACCAACACCCAATTACATTGCTCCTGATTTTGCAGCATCAGGGTGACTCAGCAGGTAATGTGTGTAGTGTCAGGTGTGTAATACTGTCGTGTGTGTAAGGTGTGTCAAGTTACCTGATGCACATCTACAGTCAGTTCATCTTTGCAACTAGATACCGAGTGGTCATGTAAGGCCATATCTCTCTTTCTCTCACACACACACACACACACAGCAAAGGATCTGTGCTGTGGAAAAATATTAACATAAAAGTGACGTTGCTGCTGCATTGTACTGTGCTGTGTACCACTTCACAGATGTGAGCTGTCAGTTCTAGAACCTTGGAACAGTGCACAAGACATGATTACAGTTTTTATTTTTCACTTCACTTTTTCCAAAACTTTAGCTCATTGTGTCAAAACTTTACACACAAGCACACAAGACACAACACTGGGAAATAAACCATTCACATCTATGTCGAATTAAAACTCTGCTATCAAAACCTAACAATCCTTTGTCAAAATGTCACTCTGATGACAAAATGATACACACTTGCATCATATGAATACACTTTCAGATTAGCAGCAACACACTAGTGTACTTTATTTAAAACATTGCAGTCTTTAATTTCCACTGCTTTCATTCAGTTTATCAGTTAGCATTCTGTGAAGCTCAATACAACACTTGCAGTCTTTGTTTTCACAACAACCAAAACAACCAAGGTTTTCACAACAACCAAAAATTAAAGTACTGAAAGTTACAAATGACATCAACTCAATACTGTACAATAATTTACAGTACAGTACAGTACATGCAGTAACACAAAAATAAAACAAAAATACTGTAAAAATAAAAATACACTTCTGTAAAAACTGTAAAACAGGCTTATGTGGTGGACTCTGCCAAGCTTCCCTCATTGACAGGCCATGATTTATTACATGATCCACCAGTTACTCTAATATCATCTGAAATATTGGTCCATGCATAGCCTCTTCGACCACCTCCTACTCCTCTCTCTCTCTTTGTCTTCCCCTTCCTCTACCTCTTGCTCTCCCTGCCTCCATGCTTGCAAAGTTCTCAAAATGGCTCAACTGAGGCTGATTGGTTGTCAGTTTTGTAAGTAACTGCGTCAGTTAAAAAAGTATTTTCAGATGTGTGTAAGTGTTTTCAATCACCCAATATGTTTTGTATTTTGAATAGATGTGTTGTCCCAATGGTACCCATGAGATTTTATTTATGAACAAAGTGTCTTATGTATGAAATAGTGTGTGCAGGAGTAAGTGTGTTGTAGAAAGGTGCAAGTGTGTTGCTGAATTGGAACTAAAGTGCAAAGCATCGCTTTTTTTTAAGGTATGGTTACACTGTGTTTAAGGTATAGTAACAAAAGCTTCGAGTTGTGTTACTTTGGCATAAGCATGTGTCTATAGTGTTCAAGCAATGGGCAAAAACTGTAAAACAGGCTTAGATGTGGTGGACTCTGCTTCCCTCATTGTCAGGCCATGATTTATCACATGATCCACCAAAGTTTTAGCCTGACGAGCCATACCCACATCAAGATGTAGGGTCTGGGGACTCACCGTTCGCAGTGCTCAGTCTGAGGGGCGGGATAATCGTTTGTCTTTCAAATTCCCTCTGCACGCAATAGGATAGCACTACAACTCATGAGTCCCATGCGTTTTCCCACCAGCGGAGCTACTGTAGTTGGCTAGTTCAAACTTTTGCCAACCTAAAAAAAGCTTAACTCGTGTCATGCTGTTTGCCAACAGCAACATCCATCTTCTTTGTTTTCAAGTAGCAGGGATTTCACGCTGAACCGTTGCAACTCTGCCATCAATCATTATGTTAAGCCCGCCTACCGATTCTATACACGATGTGATTGGCCTTATCGAAGCTTAATTTTTCCAGCTTGCAAGCCAACGGAGAGTTGCTAGACTACCCGGGCAGCCAATTCAATTTTGATTTCTAGATTTCTAGGCTACCAAAGTTTCTCATCTGAAATATTGTTCCGTGCATAGCCTCTTCGACCACTGAGCCCTATTTGTGGCTGGCTGATTGGTGCTCAGTTTTGTAAGTTGGTGTGTTGTGTTGTCCCAATGCTACCCATGAGATTTCATTTATGAACAAAGTGTCTTACTGTATGTATTAAATAGTGTGTAGTATGCAGGAGCAAGTGTGTTGCAGAAAGGAGCAAGTGTGTAGCAGAATTGCAACTAAAGTGCAAAGCAGCGCTTTTGTTTAAGGTATGGTTACACTGTGTTTAAGGTATAGTAACAAAAGCTTCAAGTTTTGTTACTTTGGTCTAAGCATGTGTCTATAGTGTTCAAGCAATGGGCAAAAACTGTAAACTGTTGATAATGATATGACTGCATACATACGTATAACACACATATATATGTGTGTCAAATAAGAATTAGGTTCGGTATGTTAAGGGTTACAAACACCACTTTGTTATATTCGATTGAAAATGAGATATAAGCTGCAATATTTTGCATGTGAAAAACATTGAGGTACATGTACCATGAGAATAACTTTGCAATTACCTGTGGCCTTTGTTCATGAAGCAAGATATCATGATGACCAACCTATGTATGAATGACTGTGCATATGTGTAACTAAGTCTGTGCCTATTTAAGGCAAACAGGCATTGATTGCAGTTAACTGCAGCCTGCATTAATTGTGTGCCTATTTGCTTTAAAACCACAGACGGATTCGAAAGTAAGTGATACTTACCTAGTAATTTCATCTTTAATTTGCTTAATATGAGTTCACAATACATGGCTAAGAGCTAACATTGTAACATACTTGTTTTGTAATATCACAGTTTAAGAAATAGGGTGTGGTTAAGTTAAATGTTCTAACATCATGCTTCAGGTTGAATGTGCTATGCAACAAGCATGTAGGCTACAGTACACTAACAGCATTAAAGTTTTAACCAAATATACTTAAAAGGGTAGTTTTGGTGCATAAATGTCACCATTGTCCATGTCACTTTCTCTCTCATATTTCATGAGGACCAAGCCTTCTGTTTTGCCATTGCTGTTTCTTAGCATAAATAAGTCAGGTCACTGTGGCACTTCAGCTGAGTCGTATTACTGGATTGTATCTGTACAGCTCTTTAACGCCATTTTCTAGTAGAGAACTGATAATGATTCTTAGGGATTAAACTTGTGTTTCCAGTGCCTTTTGTGCTGACTTTCTTCCCTGTGAGAGGTGAATACTATGTTTGTTGTTCAAAAGAGTGTGTGTGCGTGTGTGTGTGTGTGTGTGTGTGTGTTCATGCATACAGATAGGGTGAGGAGAAAAGACTAGATCAGACTAGAATATATTTCCGTTTGGATTGTGAGAATATTGTGTGCCCATTCACCTGCCACAGGTTGAAGTGACAAGGCTAATGCGGTGTATGTATGGCAAGCCGATTGAGCATTTATTCTGATATCTTGATATCAGGCATAATTGTCATGTACATGTAAGCCGTTTTTGTCAACTAGTTAACTAGTGAGCCATGTTTGTGTGAACTAGTTAACTAGTGAGGGCCAAAATATGCACACTATTAACTAGTGGGAGCCAAAAGGCTCACTAGTTAACTAGTGAACACATTTTAGCTTCACTAGTTAACTAGTGAGAGCCAGAAATGTCTACTAGTTAACTAGTAAAGGCCAAAATGCATACCAGTTAGCTAGTTGAAGGCTTTTGGGTCTCACTAGTTAACTAGTGACAGACAAAAATGTGCACATGTTTACTAGTGAAGGCAAAACACCTCACTAGTTAACTAGTTGCAGTAGGTCAATGTCACTAGTTAACTAGTGAACCATAAATGGCTGACTAGCTAGCTAGGTGATGGCAGTAGGCTCACTAGTTAACTAGTTGATGCATCATTTGTCCAAACTAGTTAACTAGTGAGGTCATACATGTATACTAGTAAACTAGTTCAAGACAAAATTCACACTAGTCAACTAGTGGCGCAGAATTCAAATTAGGAGGTAGAGAATTCCGGAAATTGAGGCTTTCTATTGGCTCCCTATGTCCAAATAGAACCTGACAACCAATCACAGTGCAGAATTTCACAAAATCCCACCCACAACATTTGCACACAAGTTAACATGCTGGCCAAAGGAACTCTAGCTAGTAAACTAGTGGCTTCAGTGTGACACTTACATGTAAACTAGTGAAGGCAGAACTGCTCACTAGTTAACTAGTGAAGACACAAATGCCCAGTAGTTAACTAGTAAGGTCTAAAAAGTGTCACTAGTTTATTAGTGTGCACCAAAACACCCACTAGTGAACTAGTGATGGCAATTTCCATTCGACTAGTTAACTAGTGAGGTGCAAAAAGTGTCACTAGTTTACTAGTGTGCCCCAAAATGCCCACTAGTTAACTAGTGAAGACCATTTCAGCCCCACTAGTTAACTAGTGAGATGCCAAAATGGTCACTTGTTAACATGTAAAGGCCAAAATACCCACTAGTTTATTAGTGAGGGTGTTGTGGGCCTTACTAGTTAACTAGTGGCATGCATATTTTGTTCACTAGTTAACTAGTTACACCTAAAAACACAAACAAGCTGACCGTTTTTGTCCACTAGTTAACTAGTGGAACAATTTAAGTCTCACTAGTTTGCATGTGTGGCAGTGAAGCAGCTCACTAGTTAACTAGATGCACAAGACACACACTAGTGGTTGTTTTGGAGCTATCTAGTTCACTAGTAATGCAAAAGGTACTGTTACTAGTTAACTAGTGACACATTGGACTTCACTAGTTAACTAGTTGACATGTTTGGCCTTACTAGTTTACTAGTAATGGAACAGGACATGCTCACTAGTTAACTAGTGAGCATATCTGCATTATTAATGCCTTTCACTAGCTTATAGAGGGCATTTTGAGCCTTACATGTTAGCTAGTGAAGACAAAACACTGTCCATAATGAACTAGCAGGAGAAAAATGCCCCTCACACTAGTAAACTAGTGGAATTTGAATAAATACACAAACGGCTGGCATTTTGTGCAACTAGTTAACTAGTGGGACATAACATTGGCCACTAGTTAACTAGTGTGCAATGTCGCACTTGCATGCAAATAAAGAAGGCGGAACAAGGATTTTGATTGGTCCATTCAGGACTCAGAAACCTAGAAAACATGGCTGACTTCGTCCAGGCTGTTCTAAGAGCAAACTTTTATAAACTAAGATCGTTTGAGCATAAAAATATGTTTTGATAACATGTCTAGTGACAAAGTTGTGGTGTATTGCTGTAATCGACGTTCAGTTAATGTCTACAATCTTTAGTTTTTCAGTTTTTAGTCTGAAAATCACAATAAAACTGGAGGTATTTGTATATGGTTGCCTAGCAACAAAATGTTTCAGTAACATGAACATTGATGATAGCATAGCTGATGTGGCAGGACTAGCTCAAGTGGTTAAGCAGTAGGAGATCATGTGGGAGACCCAGGTTTAATTCCTTAGAAGTGCATGAAGTTTTTTTTTTCTTGAGCTTTTAATTACTTTTGAAACCATGTGCAGTTAATGTGTACAATCTTTTGTTTTTCAGTTATTAATCAGAAAAGCGCAACTGAATGGATACATATATGTCTGTGGTTGCCTAGCAACAATAAACAAAGAATAATATTAAAATCGATCCCTTGAATCTTTGGTGTGGATCACTAAGAGCTCACTTGTTAAAGCATGGGGTTTCCCTGTTATTATTAAAAAACATTTTGACAGAATATGAGATACTGCATACTGTAGGCTCTGCTTTACTATCTATACTGAAGTACCGTTGCAGAGCAGTGTGTCACTTTAGCCACTAGGGGCACCCATCAGGACCTGATCGCAAGGCTATGAACAGTAAATTTACATTTAGACTGGGTGGGATTCTTACATAATACCCAATAGGAGTCTTCTACCCACCCTCTCATTAGAATTTGCATAATAGCCGTTTCAGGCACTAGTTAACTAGTACGCTGCTTCACTGACACACATGCAAACTAGTGAGACTTCAATTGTTCCACTAGTTAACTAGTGTCTTCACTAGTTAACTAGTGATCAGTTCTGCCTTCACTAGTTTACATGTAAGTGTCACATTGAAGTTAAAGTTCCTTTGGCCAGCATGTTAACTTGTGTGCCACATGCAAATGTTGTGGGTGGGATTTTGTGAAATTCTGCGCTGTGATTGGTTGTCATGTTCTATTTGGACATAGGGAGCCAATAGAAAGCCTCAATTTCCAGAGTTCTCCGCCTCCTAATTTTAATTCTGCGCCACTAGTTGACTAGTGTGAATTTAGGCTTCAACTAGTTTACTAGTATACATTTATGACCTCACTAGTTAACTAGTTTGGACAAAGGATGCATAGTTAACTAGTGAGCCTGCTGCCATCACCTAGCTAGCTAGTAAGCCATTTATGGTTCACTAGTTAACTAGTGACATTGACCTACTCCAGCTAGTTAACTAGTGAGGTGTTTTGCCTTCACTAGTAAACATGTGCACATTTCTGGCTGTCACTAGTTAACTAGTGAGACCCAAAAGCCTTCAACTAGCTGACTGGTATGCATTTTGGCCTTTATTAGTTAACTAGTGGACATTTCTGGCTCTCACTAGTTAACTAGTGAAGCTAATATGTGTTCACTAGTTAACTAGTGTGCACAAACATGGCTCACTAGTTAACTAGTTGACAAAAATGGCTTGCATGTTGGCCTGATATCAAGATATCAGAATAAATGCTCAATGGCTGGCCAAATTACATAGAAGTTAACAAGTGGGAATTTGACATTCAGTAGTCAGCTAGTAAACATTTTTGTACCTTACTAGTTGACTAGTAAAATATAGAAGTCTTTAAACTAGTTAACTAGTGCACATTTCAGTGTCCACTAGTTAACTAGTGAACATGCTGAGCATTACTAGTTAACTAGTAAGATATGAAACATATGAACTAGTTAACTAGAGAGAATGTGGGCCTTACTAGTTAACTAGGGAGCATTTTGGCTGTCACTAGTTAACTAGTTCACACAGAAATGGCTCACTAGTTAACTAGTGGACAGAAATGGCTTGCATGTACATGACAATTATGCCTGATATCAAGATATCTGAATAAATGCTCAATCGGCTTGCCATATGTATGTGTGTGTGTGTGTGTGTGTGTGTGTCACAGGGCGTGCTGAAGTGATCCGGTTGATGCTGAAAGATCAGGGGAAGGAATGGAAAGAGATTCCTGTCATTCCTAAACGACAATATAGGCTAGGCCTGCTATCCGTCAGTTATGCTTAAACCCCGTTTTTTAATGCTGCCTAACAGAACATCCAGCTGAACTATAGTTATGAACAGTACTTTAATAATTTCCATATTTAATTTTACGCACATATTTAATTTGCGGGAGTGTAGTGAATCATCGGTTTGTCCCGCACCCGCGAACGCACCTCTCTCATCCCGCCTGCTCCCGCAAAGAGCTTTCAAAAGTTGTCCTGCGCCACACTCTTTTGCGTCGGGACCCGCGGGTCCCGTGGGTCTACCGCGGGAGTGCAGACCTCTATTTTAAGGCTTACTAAATTCACTTTACTAGAGGTTTTAAGCATACTGCATGTTCTTCCTCTTCATGCTACCTCAAATGCACCAGAGGAACTGTGTAGTACTGAATTTGAGGGGTTATATTGTAGAGCTCTTTTTACCTGTTGAAGAGTTTGTGAGGGTAAGCAGGTGAGGAGTCACTTAATGATTTGTTTGTGCACTGCTTGAAAAAACAGGTTTTGGTAGTCAGAGAAACTGGAATCCCAGGCTTAAACCAGAACCCAAGAGATAGAGTTCAACCCACTCCATGCTAATGAGATCCTTTGGGGGATTGATACTTGAATCAGGAAAAGCATTTTCTGCAGTGAGGCAGCTCAACACCATTAGCAGGGATTTAAAGTTTTTTTCAACTGCTTACACACTAAATCTTTGCTTGTCACACAATTTTCTAAACATGTCTTCCAAACATCATAACCCCACACCAAATCTGCAAAACCATATTAATTCTCAGTGTTTGACTCAGTTTTCAATTTACTAAAACACATTTTGCAAAACACCACACACAATGTTCTACCTAACACACACAAATCTAACAGGAAGTAACTTGATTTCGTTTTTCAAACACAACCCATCAAAATGCCACACTAAATCACCAGTGCTTCACTCTCTCTCTTCACATGTGTAAACACTCTTTACTTTACTGAACACCATCCAATCATTGCCTTAGTATAGGCCTATGAATACATTTACTGTCTAATAGACCCTTTCAATCTGCTCCTAGAGGATTTCCGGTTGAAACAGCAACAGCAAATTATTTGGGAAAAATCACTATTTTTGGTTTCAATATTGCTTGCATTTTTACTGTGTATTTCAACTTCTCTTTGTAGATACCTTAACTTTCACTCTTGTATGGAAATACATATATAAAGCCTAAGACAGAAGAGCTTTAGGTTTTGAGCAACAGTGTGTACATGATGTATCCAAAATTTCATATTATGAAAAAAAATATATATAATGTGAGGTGAATGTTTGGTTTAAAGATTTTGAATAAAGACATTTTGAATGTTGTGTGTCTTTTTGCTGGAGATTTGAGGTATTTTGCATTTTGTGTGAGCATGTGTGTGAAGTTTTGAAAAATAGACACAGAAGATAGAATAGAGTTTTGGAAATGTGTAAACAATTGTAAAAAAACTGTAACATCTTGATAAGAATTAAACTCTAATGTGAGTCACATACTGTAACTAGGTAATCTGATATTTTATGTGGGTTTTTTTTCTGAAGCTGTTTGGCCAGTTGCCCAAATTTGAGGATAGAGATCTCACACTGTATCAGACAAATGCCATCCGCAGATATCTGGCTCGAAAGCTTGGTATGTAGAGTACCTGTCCATAGTGTCCACTGAATGAATTGGTCTGATTTCTTAAGGATGAATTTGACTGAGAATGCTTTGTTAAAATGTAGGACTTTATGGAAAAGATGACAAGGAGGCTGCCCTCATTGACATGATGGATGACTCCATAACGGATATCATGACCAACTACATGAAACTGATCTACGAGGACTATGTAAGTGGTGAAGTTCCTGAAAGTTAGAAAGAAGGTTGATGTAACTTAATGCAATTGACATAAACTTAACTGTGTGTGTGTGTGTGTGTGTGTGTGTATAGGACACAAAGAAAGAGAACTACCTCAAAGAGTTTCAAAGCATCCTGGCTCGGTTTGAAAAAAAATCCTTGCTTGTAACAAAGGGGGTTTCCTTGTTGGAAAACAGGTAAAATCAAAATTGACTGATCATTAAACTTTCATCACAATGCTGACACATTTTGTGTGTTTAGGCTATCATCTTAGCAGCCCATCGGTGGTTCTCAAAGCTGCTGTAACCTACTGGTTGTGCTTTGGGGTTAGTGAGTCAGGTGCGCCTGCATATGGATATGACATGTTATCTGGCCACACCCTTATTGTGTCCTCTTTGTTACAGATCTACTTTGCAGATTATGGCCTCTTTCTCCAGCTGCTGCACCACCAGGTCTTAAGCCCCACTGTACTTCCCTACGCTGCAGGCCTACAAAGATCAAATGTGTGCTCGTCCAAAGATTAAGGCCTACTTGGAGAGTGATGCTTTCAAAAACAGACCAATCAATGGCAATGGAAAGCAATGATGTGCATATGAGCCCCAGAAACAGCAAACATATTTTTCATTGAAAGGAATACAATAAACAACATTAAAACACTTAATAACTGAGTGTGGTCTGTAAGTGCCATGGCCGGATTATCATGACCCTGGGCACAAAATCGGAATGGGCCCCTTCTGCCTCGCCACATGCACACACGCACGCATGCACGGCGTATACCTGCAGGCGCACCTGACTCACTAACCCCAAAGCACAACCAGTAGGTTACAGCAGCTTTGAGAACCACCGATGGGCTGCTAAGATGATAGCCTAAACACACAAAATTAATTTCTGTGAATTAAACCTCTTGTGCAGATTATTTATGGGTATCCGCATTTAGTGTGATGTCCAAGTTCCATGATAGTGTTTGTTTCATGCATGCAGTGTGTGGTTTGGATGAGCCAGACGGGCAGCTTGCCTGTCTTCAGCGTAAAGTTTTGCGTGAAAAAACGTCCAATTAGCTGCCAGAATTTTTTTTAAATCCCCGGGGGAGAAACCCCTGAACTCCTGAGTTTGTGTAGCCTACCCTACTTAGCACTAGCACGCACATCATATATGTGCGCATTCTAATGCCTGGTACAGATTACAATCTAAAGCAGGCAAGGCTTACTGTACATGAATATGACACACGTTTTGACCAGAGACAAAGCTAAAGGTGAAGATATTTCCAGTTCCGGCGCCGACGAGAGTGGCAGCATGTCGAGGTAGCTCCGTGTCTTTGTGTTTTTTTACCGTCTTTTGTTTACTTTTTCATCTTTCATCTTCAGCCAATGTACAATCCAAAAGTTCAGAGGCTACCAGTTGCCACGCGCACCTGTGGACACCAGAAGTGGATGAGGCTTTGAGAGACTGCTTTGAGTCCACTGACTGGAGTGTGCTACTGAATGGAGAAGACTTAGAGGAGGTCACACATTGCACTACTGACTATCTGAACTTCTGTATGGATATTGTTGTTCCCACAAGGACTGTACGCTGCTATCCAAATAACAAGCCTTGGATAACCAGTAATGTCAAGACCCTTCTCAATAGGAAAAAGATGGCGTTTAAAGAGGGGGACATGGCAGAGCTGAGGCGAGTACTACAGGGGGAACTCAAGAATAAGCTGAAAGAGGCTAAGGAGGACTACAGAAGGAAGATAGAACAGAAGTTGCAAGAAAACAACATGAAGGAGGTGTGGGACTGTATGAAATCCATCACTGGCCTTAAGAAGAGCAGCAGCTCTGTGGAGGGAGACCTGGACAGGGCGAACCAGCTGAACCACTTTTACAACAGGTTTGATTGCCCTGCACCAGCTACAAGTACTGCTCTTGTTTGCGTGCCCGCCCTACCCCCACCTCCCAGTCTCCCAGTCTCTCCAGCTCTGTATCCCGGGGACATCCAACGACCTAAGCCCCCCATCACCCCACGCCCGCCTGATGCCTCCTTGCCTGTGCCTGTTGAGCTGTCCAAGACTCTGGCAACCTTGACAGGGACATCAAGGAGGTGGTCATCCCCCAGCCCCCAACCCACCTCATTACCAGTGCAACACTCACCCCCACCATCACTGGATATTGCACCCCTCCCCCACATGGCGACCACGAACAATGAGGTGACAACGACTTCAGTCAACAGCCATCAGACACACAGACCCCAGATGCACTCCCCCTCCCCTCCCCTCCTCCACCATCACTGCAGATCAGGCTTTCGCACCTCTCCCCCACATGGTGACCATAAGCAGTGCGGCAACAATGGCCTCAGCCAACGGCCATCAGTCTCTAGCCACACGACAACCCTCTCAGAAGCACCCCTCCTCCTCCTCCACTCCCCTCATCCCACCCATCATTACAGCTTCTGAAGTAAGTTATCTTTTAAAAAAACGTCATCCTCGTAAGGCAGCGGGGCCTGACAGACTGTGTCCAAGGCTACTCAAGGCCTGTGCTGCTGAACTGGGGGAGCCACTGAAGCACATCTTCAACTGGAGTCTACGTCTCGGACAAGTTTCAACATTGTGGAAGACATCATGTCTCACCCCCGTCCCTAAGAAGCCACACCCCAGTAAGATTAATGACTTCAGGCCTGTCGCTCTAACATCACATGTGATGAAGACACTGGAGCGACTGGTCTTAGGTATGCTCAGACCCCAGGTACGCCATGCACTAGACCCGTTACAGTTTGCATACCAGCAGAAAGTGGGCGTGGACGATGCCATCACTTATCTTCTACACAGGACACATTCTCACCTAGACAAGGGGAAAAGTGCTGTGAGAATCATGTTCTTTGATTTCTCAAGTGCTTTTAACATCATCCAACCCCTCAGACTGGGAGACAAGCTTATCTCCTACAGTCTCTATTGTACAGTGGAGTTTGGTTATATGTTTATACTTATACTTATATTTACCATTTCTGCTGTAAGTGCATGTTGTGTGTGATGTCTGTATGCTACTGAGACCCCCTGAATTTCCCCTTGGGGATCAATAAAGGATCTATCTATCTATCTATCTATCTATCTATCTATCTATATCTATCTCCTGTTACTGGATCAGCAGGTAAAACTGGAGGTGAGAGTGCCACCCACTGTCAATACTGGCAATTTTGGACAGAAACTTTAAGCTGAATGGCGTGGGAATCGTGCCAAAAACCTTCCGACCGTCCATCTGAAAAACCTGTTTAAGTCGTGACTCACTCGGATCTTTCACCCGTGTCTTTAATTTAACCCATGAGTCGCGAGTCTCTAGTATCATTAACTCGGATCAGTTGAGTCCTACTACAATTCAATCTAAAACAATAAACAGCGGCACACACAAACCTCTTGCAACATTAGCTAGCCTACTAGTCCTAGCCATCGTAGCTGCCAAAAATGTAACAATTTCGTAGGCAACCACAAATCCACAAATCAACTCAAGCGACTGAGTGAGCAGGCAGTCCGAGATAACTTGTTAACTTCCTGCAGAGCCGGAACCAGGGGCGTAGATTTGCGTGGGGACCGAAGGACGTGTCCACACCAATGTCAAATTACGACTGAAATGTCCCCACCAATATTCATGTGTAGTGAAATGTGGAAAAAAGCGCTCACATGCGCTACACAAAGAGTTAAATCATTTCTAACTTAAGTGCTGCGGATCATCTCGTACAGATCTTGTAATGTGCAGCCTATAAGGGTAAATCGCGCTGATTTGAAGTTACCTATAATAACTACCAGTGAGCCGCAGTCTCCTGCGCAGCATGGCGCACTACAAGGCATATGAAGTGCGTCCAAATTCACCCATTCTTCTCTATTGAATTCCTCGAGAAGTAGGCTACTCATCATGTGTCACATGAAAGAGCCTTTTCTCAGCTTTTAAACGGTGCTAGCTAGCCACTATTTGCTGTGATAAACAGTTTGCGAGAAAAATAACGTCAAGAGATTTAATAATTATTATCTGCGCCTTCTCCACATCCATTCGTCTCGGTGGAATATCGTAGGCCTACACACTCTTCACGCAACAAATGACGAACCATAGGCCTATATCAGAATAAACAGCAGACCTTACCGAACACAAAGGTGAATGTATTCCCGTGTATAGTTAGCTGTTCCAGAGTAATCCGGTTTTGAAATAAATTGTAGCAAAATTCAACATGGTCTTTCGGCTTTAAGCATTTCTTAAAACTGAGCTGTGATTACTTCACCTAGATATCTGTAATTATTAGAATCAGAGAAGCTCACGGTTAAGAGTTTGTCAATGTAGCCTTAATGTTTTCTTTTCACAAAATGCTAAGCATGCATGTAGGCTATTTAAGTTTCTTAAAATTGAGCTGTGCTTAGATGGGTCAATGCATGATTTCATAAGACCAAATAGAAAATAAATGTTAAATGTTAAATATAGCCTACATATCTGTAGGCTACATATTAAAATCAGATTATGTAGGCTACACAGTATAGCTAGATCAAGTTGCACAGTAGCACATTTTAATCATGGATAGTAGTTAGACAATAGCACATTTTAATCATTTTATATATCTATAGTGGCTGGTGAAAGAGTTGAGGGGGGGTTAGTGGGTGTCCCCACCAAAGCTCAGACCAAACCTACGCCCTTGGCCGGAACATTGCAGACTCGCAGACCATGGGACTCAATTGGAGCTGCTGAGTAGCAATCCGGGTTAGTCGGATCAGCCGGGCCGGTTAGGCTACGTTGAATATGAGTCAGTCAAATCAGCCGGCTATGTTGTCATGAGTGGATCTGTAGACGAGCGAGTAGCTCTTCCTCAAGGTGAAAAGCAATTCCACAACAAAAGCCATTCTTTCACTTTTAAAATAATATTCAGTGTTCTGCATGTAGCCTAGGCATAGCCTAGATTTGGTGTATAGATGTAGCATATTAAAATGCAAATAGGTCGCGCAGACAGTCCGAAACCTTGCACGCTCATGGAGCTGCTTGAGTAGGCTATCTACCTGGGTCAGTCGGATCGGCCGGGCCGGGCCGGTTACGTTACGTTGTTATGAGTGCGAGTCAGTCCAATCGGCCGGCTACGTTGTCATGAGTGGATCTGTAGACGAGCGAGTAGCTCCTCGTCAAGGTGAAAAGCATATCCACAACAAAAAACATTCTTTCACTTCTGAAAGGTTCTGCACGTGGCCTAGGCAGAGCCTACTTTAGATTTGGTGTATAGATGTAGCATAAATGCAATTAGGTTGCGAAGACAGTCCGAAACATTGCAAGCTCTGCATAGAGCTGCTTGAGTAGCCTACCCGGGTCAGTCGGATCAGCTGGGCCAGTTATGTTACGTGTTATGAGTGCGAGTCAGTCGAATCAGCCGGCTACGTTGTCATAAGTGGAGCTGTAGATGAGCGAGTAGCCTAGTTTCTACTCATGTCAAGGTGATAATAATAATAGGCCTAATAATAATAATGAGAATAATAGTAGTAGTAGTAACTAGAAACGCATTTCCCAAGGAATTACCAGTGCATTAAAATGCAAAAGTTGTGTGAAAAAGTGATGAAAAAGTGATGTAAAATATCATGTATAGTTAAAATAGATAATACAGAGCTGGTTACTGCGGTGATCCTAGACATGGTGGTTGCATAGCTTAATAAAAGTTAATAGTTTAAAAGTAGACTGTTTAAAAGCTAAATGTAGATAGTTTAAAAGTTGTTGATAGACAACTAGTTTAATAGATAGATAGTTTAATGATAGTTTAAAAGTAGACCGTTTAAAAGTTGAAGGTACATAGTTTTTGACAGACTGGAAGTTTAATGAATGTTGATATTCAAATAGTTTAATGGCTGTGTATAGGTAGATATTTGACGATAACTGAAAGTTGGAATGGCTCTAATGTTTGCTAGCAGTTATGCTAACATTTTTAACTATGCTAACAATGCTACTTAGCTAATGTTTTCTAGCAGTTTTGCTAAACATGCTAATGTTAACTATGCTAACCATGTTACTTAGCTAATGTTTTCTAGCAGTTATGGGGATTTTTAAAAAGTTTTTCTTTAATAGTTTAAAAAGTATAAAAGTTTCAAAGTTGAAAAGACATAGCAGCTTGGTCCGTTTGAAGACCTACGTTACAAAGTTTGAATGAAGTTTCTAAGTTAAACTGTTCAAGAGAAATTGCATACGGAAAAAGTGGTAAGCGGAATAATAATAACTAGAAAAGCGTTTCCTGAAGGAAATACAGTGCATGAAAATGCAAAAAATATGATGTAAAATATCATACAGAGTAAAAACAAACTATATTGGTTGCTAGGTAGATGAGGTTTAACCTGTCATTTCAAAAGGCAGGTGGCAAAGGTTGCTGCTATTGAAAAATACTTTGAGAGTGAGTATGTGTGCATGTATGTAGCTGGGTAGGTCATGGTACATGGTACAAAAATACAGAATTTAAAGCACTAGCACAACACTTAACTCACAACCCACAACTACTGAAAATGGAATTACTCTTTTAGAGTGAGTGAGTGAGGGAGAGAGATAGAATATTTCTGTAAATGTTTAATGTTAATTTAGAATAATTTATTTCCTTGTTTCCATCATTATACAGTTTTAAAATGTTTAATTGTTTGTGTTTTTGTATATGAAAGAAGTCGATTGTTGTAGATAAGTAGATTGTATATTTTAACTTGTTTAATTTCTAAAGTGTATATATGTAAAAGCTTGTATAATTTTTAAATGTTTGTTTTATTTGCAAGGTTGTGTTTGTCAAACTTGTTAATAAAAGTAGCTTGTGCTTTTAATTACTAGTTCTGGATTTGTGTTTATTTTCAAGTACTTTTTGGTAGTTAATGGGCCACATGTGGCCCCGGGGACCCAACCGACATTCAGCCAACACTCAGTCAGATCAGTTTTATAGTGCGTGGGCCAGTACAGGCCCAGAGGCCCAGCCGACACTCAGCCAACACTCAGTCAGATCAGTTTTATAGTGTGTGGGCCAGTACAGGCCCAGAGGCCCAGCCGACACTCAGCCAACACTCAGTTATATAGTGTGTGGGCCACACCTGGGCCAACAGAAACAATAAGAGTCATTTCACAGTGTGTGGGCCACACCTGGGCCAACAGTTCCAATAAGAGTCATTTTACAGTGTGTGGGCCAGACCTGGGCCAACAGAAACAATGAGAGTCATTTTGCAGTGTGTGGGCCACATCTGGGCCAGAGGAAATTCTTCGTGTCAGTTATCAGTAACTGGGCCATTGTTGGGCCGGAGGCCCAGCCAGAACTGGGCCAACACTCAAAAACCCTGAGGCAAGGTAGTGGGCCAGAGGTGGGCCGGTCAAATTTTGCCATCTGGGAAGGAGAACAGTATTACCTTAAACACACATGAGGAAACTGAAGGCTGTAGACTAGGATAAGCTAGCCAACTATGCTACTTTGTTTACAATATTTCCAGGCTTCAACCAGACAGCTGAATGTGGTAGAGTTGTAATAGAAATAGTAGGCCTAAGCTATAGGCTAATCTGCATAAAGTGTGCTGTCATAAATATCAGACATTCAGTATTCTCTCTTTTTATATCAGGATATAAAATAATACAGATATATTACATTGTAATCCTCTGGTGTTCTAAGGTATAGGCTATTGAAATGTCTAGCCCCCCCTCCAAAAAAAGAAAAATTGAGGTTCATATCAAACCTTGGGTCAAAAATCACGATACGAATATAATTGTTAGGTTGGTGTATCGTTACAGCCCTACTGTATATCGCTACAGCCCTATCTAAATTGTACCAAAAAACTCAGCAAAATCAGCTTAATGACAGTAAAATGTGACCAAACCAAGTTTAAATAGTAATTTTGAATCTTGAAAATGTCAGATATGGACTCAGCATCTCCAGTAACCCCTAAAAACATACTAACATTGTCCATTTTGGCCAAGCAGCGCTTATATGATCAATATAGGCTATTATGCTAATTTATGCTAATTAGCTCAATTACACAATTTGCACAACATATATGCAAATTAGCATCCGGCAGTTTCTGCATGCTGGGAACCCATACTATATATTTCCATCATAAAACTTTGGTGTACTCAACATTTCCGGGTCCACAATGGGGCTCTATGGGCTGTCCACCGGACTACTTTGGGCGAACTTGATGTAGGCTAATTCACAAACGAAACAGGCATACAGACTTACACAGCACAGCCGAACTCACTGCTCACTCATACGAGTAAAAAGGGACGTTACATGCCATCACATCAGAGTCTCAAAAGGTCTCCAAGAACGCCAGAAAAAGTAGCTAGATTTGTCGCTAGTCGCTTTTTACTAAAAAAAAGTCGCTTGGGGGGTCTGAAATCTCGCTAAATATGGCGACAAAGTCGCTAAGTTGGCAACACTGGCAGTAAATGACTTTCACCATCGGACTTTGTTCGTCTATCTATCTGAAGCTACTGAATTATGGATACGTGAGGCCAGTCTCATTTGACAGCAGGCCTATCGTTACGCGCCTCCTACATTTCTGCAAGACCTCCAAAACAGAATTTAGCCTACACAACTTTCAATTTCGAATTTCAAAGTCACATTCGAATTGTTTTTAACAGCAAAAACCATAGTATACTTAAACTTTTGTTGCATTTAACATTTGACATAATAAACTACCTGTAACCCCTTCGACAGCTCGACGAACTTCATTCGATTTTGGCGCTCTCCCTGATTGCCTATTTTATCACAGAAATCTGTCTCTCCGTCTGTTGCTAATAAGTCACGCTGATATGGAAGTTCCGCTTGTAGCTTCCTACAACATAACAAAGGGAGTAAATTTACAGTAACCATGCCATGTTACTGCCCCCATTCAAGCCAGAGTTTATATCTACGTCAGCGTGACTCATCAGAAACAGACGGAGACTATAAACTCCTGTCTTGCGCTCTGCTTCTTCCAGTCGCTCGCTGACAGCTGTAGATCTTCTGGTTGTACCCTGAACGCTGATCTAGTCCTTCCAACACTCAACAGTAAGTATCGCGTGCTTTTATCTGCGTTTGCACATGGCAGTGTTACACCTCAGTGTTAAAATGTAACTAAATATTTGGAGCACGGATATCTTCACCAAAATGTGCGGGGGATTGAGGTCAGACTGACAGTATAGGCGCCTGCCTTTACTTCCACCTAATGACGCATGGCATAGCCTATATCTGAAATGGACCATCGCTGCTTTGACAAACTAGCACCGAATTTGTATTTTTTTTATACAAATTCGGTGAGAAAATCCTTAATGATATGCACGCCACACTGAACGCGTGTTTTCTCTTGCAACGTGCAATAGCTTGCTTAGCAGTGTGCAACAAATCATGATCTGCAGTATCAAACCAAACCATAGGCATTTAAAGTGTCCAACCTTTAGGCTATGTCGCCATAGGCTACAACAAAGAGAATTGTTGGCGTGGTGCCATCGCGTTGCATAACTTCATCCACCGGACACATTTCAAGTTTTGTCATTAAGCTCGATTGTAAGTGGGCGAACGTTACAGGGCTTTTGCAAACGTAAGAAACAACGCAAAGTAGGCCTTGCTAGGAGATTTGGAGGTGGAATACGAACCCTAGTAGTCTAGCGCTGATTGCATTTTTATCATGTATGTAAAGTGCATTAACAGACGCTTTCTCTTTCACAGTGCCGTACACCATCACTTATTTTGCTGTGCGAGGTATGTAGTATCCCTTAAGCATTCAGTCATATGACTACGCAGTATCCCTTAAGCATTAAGTCATATGACCTATGCTTGCTCTGTGCCTTGGTAGGCTCCCTAGGGGAGAATTTAGAATTGTTGGTTGATTATTTGAACAGACCAGAGAATGCCTAAGTGGTTAGTTGTCATAAATAAAATATAGCTTTAATTCTGAGCACTGCTATGGACAAGAACTGATGGTAGGCTTAGGCTACGTCCTTGCAGAAAAGAAAAATGGTAAAATCTTAAAATTCACCATTGACCTACATTTTTTTGGTCGATTGGCAAGAAAAAGAAGTTTTGCATTCCTAGTATGTGACCCAGATTAAGGGACAAAGGATCTGGACATTTTTTTTCTGACTCCAATTTGACCAGACTGTTGATTTGGTCTTGTGTCTGGATTCTTTTCTATGATTTTCAGAAAATGAAATGTCAGTCTTCTTTTTTATTATGTTTTCCCTTCTGTGTTGTGCATTGCATGGCGACTAGTTATTTGTAGTGATGGACATTTGACTGGTTAACCTAATTCATTTATATTTTGATGGTTTTCACAGGAGCCTTTGCTTATTAGGCCTAATATTTTAAGCACAGAACTAGTGAGAAGGATACAGTGCTGTGGCATCATAACTGCCCTGGGGTGCGTTTCCCAAAACCACAGTTGCTAACCTGTTAGCAACTTAGTTGGTTGGCAATGGGAAATTGCATTGCAACCAACAAAGTTGTTAACTTAGTTATCGATAGCAGCTATGGTTTTGGAAAACGCGCCCCTTAGCATCTGCCAGTGTCTGTTGACTCTGTACCATATCCAGGGTGGGCCAGTAACTCTTGGCTTGTGTTGTAACAGGGCGATGCGGGGCCATGAAGATCATGCTTACAGACCAGGGTCAGGAGTGGAAGGAGGTGGTGATCAGCTTTGATGACTGGATGAAGGGCGACCTGAAGGCCACCTGCGTAAGTGGAGTTTGCTTAGTTTAAAGGCACAGTCTCTAGCAATAACTAGAAAATGTAATTTCGAGGAAATTACCAGTGCATGAAAATATAAACACTGTATATTGATAACAACTGACAGTTGAAATGTCTGAACAGTTAAATAGTTGGGTAGTTTAAATAGTTAAATTATTTAATAGTGAATTATTGTAGTGAGGACATTTATTTTGAAACAGTTGTGGGCAGAGGAAATAGTTGAACAGAATCTGTAGTCTTAAGAGATTGTATGCTTAAAGCCTGAGACAGAGTATATAGTTTAAAAGTTGAATTTAGATGGTGTAATGGATGTTGATAGACAGAAAGTTGAATGGATGTTGATAGGCAGATTGTTTAATGGATGTTGGTGGATAGTTTAATGGGTGGATGAGTGAATGGTTTGAAGAGGATGAAGGGACAGAAAGTTAGATGGAATGTGCCTTATATCCTTGTAGAATGGAGAGACACAGAGAGAGTTGGCCTAGTTGAGCAAAAAGCAGTTGATACAGGTGCAATCAATTTAACTGGCCCTTTGATGGGTCCTAGTTGAGCAGCTGGAAGTTGATACAGGTGCAAATCAAGTTAATTAGCCCACTGTGGTGTCATCAGCCCAATGTTAAGTCTATGGGGAAAAATAAGCTTGTTTTTTATTAATATCTCAAAGTATAAAGTTTACAAAAGTGAAAAATACATTCCCCAAGTGTCCTTTTGAAGACCTACGTTACAAAGTTTGAACAAAGTTTCTACGTTAAACGGTTAAAGCTGAATTAGATGCAGAAATTTGGTGGGAAGAATAAGAAGACGACTTCGGATAACAGAACAGTGCATTTTCATGCACTGTAGTTATATTATTGTCAACAACAAAAACAAGTAATATTTCATATGAGATGGGGACATTGACTATCTATGAGCTTGGAAGAAATGACCTCTAATGCGAGTCTTGATTTGTGCAGCCATTGCACCAGAGATAAGGAGGTGACTGGACTGAGCTGTGTGCACTTAGTTTTGCAACTTTTTAAACTGTCTTTATGTTGTAATACTGTGAGGCTTGACCCAAGCAAAAAGGAACATTTCTTTCAAGGTGTGCGCTGGGTTAAAGGTTAGTCCGATGCCCTAGTCTCCAGCCTTGTCATTTATTGCCTTATAAATTACATAATCAATGCTACTACTATTTTATACAACTGTAGTAGTAGCATTGCGTTCTGGCCAAAAGCATATGATTGTCTTGTTCTGTGGTTCATAATGTCTTGACTCTAAGGTATTTTGCATCAGTTGTCAACTTTGACTTGATATCTTGCAGGTTTTTGGCCAGTTGCCAAAGTTTCAAGATGGAGACCTGGAGTTGGTCCAGTCTAATGCTATACTGAGACACTTGGGTCGTAATCATGGTAAGTCAGTACAGTTCATGGTTAGACATTTGAATATTTGCACTTTGGTTTTATGATAAACCCACAACACATCCTGTCAGACAACTACATCTTCTTATCACACACAATTTGGCACACTGTTCCTCCACTACTGGCTTTTTTTCTGAGCATCTGCCAGACTGTGTCTAGTTTCTTTTATCCAAAGATGACTATGGCCCATTGTTGGGAAGTAGTTCATTTCTTTCCTGTGTATTTCCAGGTGCATACGGCAGTAACGACAAAGAGGCATCCCAAATTGACATGATGAATGATGGCGTGGAAGACCTCCGGCTTAAGTACGGCAAGATGATCTACCAGGAATACGTAAGTTCTGTTTCTGTTAGCAATGATACTGTATATTGTGCTTGTAACTACAACTCGTCAGATATGATTGTTTATCCCCAAGCCCTGCTATTGTTCATTATAAAGCACCTGTGGTGAAAAGGCCCTTTGTGATAAGATGAAGGGTACAATTATTTCCTTGATAACCGTTTTGACAAAAAAACTACGAGAATTTGGATGTAAACAACCGATAAGAGGGTAGCTACCTTGTAAGACTCCTGCTTGTTTGTAATTAGGAGAATGTCGTAGAGCATTACATTGTTTTTTCCTCTGTTCATTGAAAACACACCTACTAATTGTCAACTTTTACAGTACCTGGTTAGTTGACAGACAGAGCTTGGCTTTGCTAAGCTACTCAAATACATTTAAATTAAATGAATGATTTCTCTCTTTACTTCCCAGGATACTGGAAAGGATAAGTACATCCAGGAGCTCAGTGATCATCTTTCAAAGTTTGAAGCTGTCTTGGCCAAAAACAAGTCTGGTTTCTTGGTTGGAAATAAGGTATAGTGGACCATGGATGTGTATGCTTCATGCTAATAATATGATTGTTCCTGATATTAATCCTTTTTCTCTCTGTGTGTTTCTGTTGCAGGTATCTTTTGCAGACTACAATTTGTTTGATATTCTGCTCAACCATCAGGTCTTGTGCCCCACTTGTCTGGACAAATTCCCAGCCCTGAAGGCATTTTCTGCAATGATGTCAGCCCGTCCAAAAATTAAGGCATTTCTAGACTCTGATGCCTGGAAGAAATTGCCCATCAATGGCAATGGGAAACAGTAGAGGTCTACTGATTTCTACGATATGCTCATCAATGGCCATGGGAGACAGTAGTGCTATAGGTCTACTGATTTCTACGATATGCTACATCTCATGTCAACTACACCCCCTCACATCGGCACTTACTAAAGAAGCTCAGAGAGCTATTTCACTTTTGTAGACAATTGCCAGCTGAATGTTAACATTTTGTACTCTTGCAATATAATGCTCTAACTAATGTGACTTGAATAAACAAACTAATTGTGAATTTGCATCACTGATATGAACTGGTTTGTCTCGTCATTTATTACAGATTAAAGGGGAACAACATTCTTTGAACATACTACTTATAATAATAAATAAGTAGTAGCCTAAAAGCAATTATTTAATTCATTGATTAGCATTGTGTAAGTTGGAAATCAGAGGAATTCCCATCACATGACAAAGTAAAACTGTGATTACCATGTGATCTTAAGTGACCTCAAAAAAGGGATGTCACAAGATCCTCTAGATGACTAGTAGGTATGGTACTGCAGACACGGGTCATTCAACAAAGGTGCCCTTAAGAACACATTTGGCATTGTGGTGCAAGTCATATGGTGTTTTACTCTACTGGCAAAAGTATCTGGCTTAATACATTCTCTCTCTCTCACTGGGCTCTCCTGAAAAAGCAGAAATATGATGTGAGAAATCCAAGGGTTCTTGTTGAAGCATATAGGGATGTGAAGTGAAAAAAGGTATTCCAACTAGTCATTTTTACATTACATTACATTTAGCGGACACTTCTTGACCAAAGTGACTTACATATGTCCGCTATATTAAAGTATAATTTGCCATGCAGCAACCATGTGTGTTGGTTGGTACAGGGCCATAGCCAGTTTGAAAAATACTGAGGTCTAGGGCCTTGAGAAGGGTGGTCGGTTGGTAGTCAATTGCACATTACATACAGGAGGCCTATTGCTATTTGCAAGAAACAAATTAGTTAGTGTTTCAACTGAAAACCACAAATTCTGAAAAATACACCAAACATCATGTAATTTTTGATTAATTTTGTAATCATTAGCCTTATCAGCAACAGTGACATCAGACGAGCTTGTTTTCTTCCGAATTAAGAAGATTATGAAGACATAAATTCAGAAAAAAAAGCCCTTTGTTTTTCTGAATGATGGGTTTTCTGAATTAACAAGATAATTAACATGTTAATTTAAAAAAGTGCCAAAGTCAAAATGTTACTGTGCTAATGCTGCCTTCTCAAGCTTTGGGGCCGCAATTGCATAGATTAGCGTCAATTGCACTGCTGTGGGTCAGCCAACAAAACAATCTTACCACGAGAGAACCAACAGAACTATTCCATTCAAATAGTACTTACTTAACTGGAAACACCCAGACAAGTGGCCAAGACAATGCGACTCATTCTTCATCATCCAACAATCACACCCTGTCTAATGCTCTAACTTAAGCCTACCACCAAACATGCAAATGTGTATGAGAGGTAGGCCTACGGGTATTGGAACTATTTTCTGTTAGGGGGTGCATGAACGGCTGAGGTGTGCGTGGCACCTAACGTACCCTGACCCTTAAAAATCATGTTGGAGTTGGACTTTGATAGGCTATATAAAAAAAAAAAAAAAAAAAAAAAATATATATATATATATATATAATAAAAATAATATATATAAATAAATAATATAATATATAGGCCAAATGTGGATTCGGAGGTTTCTCCCCCAAGAAAATGTTTCATTTTGTGGTTGCTAAACACACCATCTTAACATAGTTTGAGAGAGATAGACTAGGTTTCTCAAGGTCACTGAGTGGCCTACTATCGGTACAAAAAAAACAAAAAACAATCCTTTATAGCTCCAGTTGCTACAGCCAGCTGCAGCTCTACACTTTGGGGGCATGCCCGTGAGCTCCATGCCCACAGAGTGTAGTGCTGGAGCTGCTGGCTGTATAACTCGGGGTATGTAAAAAACAATTTATTTTTTAACCAACAGTACTCGTGACCTCAAGAAGCCGAGATCTAGGCCTGTGTGAAAACTTGCCATATTTCTCCTTTAAAAGACATGAAATGTTATTAAAATGATGGATGTAATTATACCTGAATACATGAAAAAGAGTTTGGACCACAAGTGGCAAAATATTGGAGAGGGACCTGGCTGCAGACCTCTGGGGGAATTCTATTAGTGGAGCTCCACTCAATAACGGAAATACGTCACCTCCACTTGAATAAGGAAGTAGTCGCTGAAATAACGTGAGACCTCAGGTTTGTGTTATTTGTGTATTTGATATATATATATAATTAAATTAATTGTATATAAATGAACATTAGGTATTGTGATATTCCGTTAACTTAGGTAATTTTACGTTTTTCGCGTTTTTCCTCTGAACATCGACCGATCGTAACTAATGCAGAAAACGAATTAGCGTTACGTATTAACATTGTTTAAGATCATGCTCCTCCACTAGGCTTTTGAGGTAGTTTTAATAAAGATACCAAAAGCAATGATTTATTGTACTGTTGTGTGTTGTAGTTCTGTTGTTGTTTGAAGAGCATGTACACAATGTAGATAAAAGTAAATGGTGTAAGTAGCCTATAAAGTCACTGGCAACAGCAGGACCAGAACAGATGGCACATTTATAGGAATACAGTAGGCTACAAGCAATACAGTAGCCTAGCGTGTGTGTGAGAGAGAGAGATGTGTAGCATACAGTACAAGCAATACAGTACACTTGAACAGATCTAAAAACAAAAGTTTACATTTTGAAATTGAAATGAAGAATCAATAGGAACTAGAATTGATAAGTAGAACTGGAATCAGAATCAATGTTATTTGAGTTTTTTATTTTTCATTTGGAAACGATCTTTGGACAAATGATGTCATTGCCCGAATGTGAAGTTCGTCCCGTACATGAATAGAAAATGTTTCGTGATCTTGGACGGTGGTAAATTGAAATGTGAACAAATTCATGTTTTCAACGTCCAACTGGACAAACTGTCTGGCCAGCACCTCCTCCTGCTCTTCCGCCTCCATGTCCAACACCCGTGGCAGCCAATATTTATTTTTTATCAGCCCACTGTTTTCATTCAACCAGTCTGCTGCCTTTTTTTTTGCCTCTTCGAAGAGCTGAGCAACAAACATTAAAAGGCAGTTCAGTCAATTCATTTTTTTTTTTTAGTGGAAGGGACATTGCACTACCATGCCAGACCCTCCCGCCTACCATGCTCTCACTTGCTTGATGCCTCTCCTGTGTGCAGCAATGGACACTTGTGTACTGTAGGTCTATGTGGGAGGTCAATAGATGATAATGCATAAAACAGTGTTAAAACATCATAGATCGAATCGTGTCTATGCAAGAGCCTGTGTTTGTGGTGGTGGTGGTGGTGTGTGTGTGTGTGGGGGGTTCTGTGTTTTAAGCGGTCTCAGTAATTAAGGATCTGCATTGACCTGATGTTTAATGTGCAATATATAATCCCTTACCCATTTAGTGTTCTGGTAGTCTTTGCTGAGCTCCTGTATCTCGCATAAGCGCTCTTCTCTCTAATACAAAGACAGACATTGTTCATAAGAGTCCTAAAGTGAGTTCACATTCATACTTGAGGTTAGTTGAGATACAACATAGAATACAAATTAAATAGAAATCAACATTGTTAGGGTCATTGTCATCCAGATTGGGTGGTTCAAACATCATAGATCTAATGTGTGTGTCTAAGAGAGTGACTGGATGTGTGGTGGCGGGTGGGTGGGGGTCCTGATTAATGTTTGATGTGCAATATATAACCCCTTACTTCCTCACAACTTGTGTCCTCACATTCTTCATTGAAGTCCTCTAATTCACTGAAACTCTCTTCTCTCTAAGATTGAGACAAACATTGTTCATAAGAGGCTATAGATATTTTAAGATCAGATGACAATACGTGAGTTGGATAATGTAGGCTAAAATATAAAGGTAGGCTTAAAGCAAACAATAAAGGACAATGTTTAAGCCATTGGACATTATTGAAAGAAAACGATCGCAAAGATATGTAGAATGAATGAATAATGACCGGCGAACTAGGCTACTTTTTCAGAAAAAACATAGCCTATCCTAAAAGAAACGTTAAGCCTACATGACATATTATAATTTAGTCCTCTGTTTTGTAGGCTAAATCAGCATATTACCCTGGGTCATATTGGAAACGTACAGTAGCCTACTGTACCATAACGTATAGGATTATGCTGGTTTTAGCATAATCCTATAGGCCTAGAGGTCTTTCCTTCAAAAGGTAGGCCTACCCCATTGATTTCATTAAAACATATGCTAATGATATTGATGAGGGGGTGTTTACAAGGCGGAGACCTAAAACCATCAGGCTGCGCACAAGTTGACGTTCATTTGTGATTAATAATTGGCACATCTGGAAGGGTGGTGTACGCACGTTTTTTTGTGCGTACGTTCGTTTTCTCTGAATCACACGCACGATCATTTCAGAAATGATCTAAGATCAATTGAAGGATGGTTTCTACGCAACCCTTTTATAAATGAGGCCCCTGCAGAGCCAGGCAGTTGGGTTTCAACGATTATCATCAAAGACTGCTGAACAGAAGGCCCCTATACTCTATAGAGTGAACTTCTAATGGGTGAGTTACAGGCTGCTTTTTTGTAATGGAGTAGGCATATGTGAGGTGCACTTTCTGTGACCTTTTTGTGGAAGGCTATCTTACCGCTGCGCCACACTGTTAGGCTAAATTAAGCAATTGTGTGGTTATTGTGTAGGCCCACAAGTTCACGTTCATTTGTGATTTATAATTGGCACATCTGGGGCCTCATTTATAAAGCGTTCTTACGCACAGATTTTATCTTAGACCGTGCGTATGCTCAAATCCATGCCAACGCTCAGATTTATAAAAACCGTCTTTGACGTGGAAAAGTGCTTATCTCCACGTCAGGTTCTTGACGTACGATCATTTCCTTGTGGTAGGCCTAATGCCGGGGTACTGCAAGTAATCTGAGGTCTAAGTGCGATGCATTTTCAAAATTCCAAGACCAACGATCTCATGTCTTTCTTTACCATATGCATGATCAATATCAGAAGGTTTTTAAAGTCGTTTTTGGACGCAGCTTAATGTTTGACGTATAGTTAACATCAGATGGCATAGGCTAGGCCTATACAATGTTTTCAATATATCATTTTACATAGGCTACCGTTTTTAGGCCATTGATTTCATTAAAACATATGCTAATGATATTGATGAGGGGTGTTTACAAGGCGGAGACCTAAAACCATCAGGCTGCGCAAAAGTTGGCGTTCATTTGTGATTTATAATTGGCACATCTGGAAGGGTGGTGTGCGACGTTTTTTTTGTGCGTATGTTCGTTTCTCTGAATCACACGCACGATCATTTCAGAAATGATCTAAGATCAATTGAAGGATGGTTTCTACGCAACATTTTTATAAATGAGGCCCCTGCAGAGCCAGGCAGTTGGGTTTCAACGATTATCATCAAAGACTGCTGAACAGAAGGCCCCTATACTCTATAGAGTGAACTTCTAATGGGTGAGTTACAGGCTGCTTTTTTGTAATGGAGTAGGCATATGAGGTGCACTTTCTGTGACCTTTTTTGTGGAAGGCTATCTATCGCTTCGCCACACTGTTAGGCTAAATTAAGCAATTGTGTGGTTATTGTGTAGGCCCACAAGTTCACGTTCATTTGTGATTTATAATTGGCACATCTGGGGCCTCATTTATAAAAAAGCGTTCTTACGCACAGATTTTATCTTAGCCGTGCGTATGCTCAAATCCATGCCAACGCTCAGATTTATAAAACCGTCTTTGGCGTGGAAAAGTGCTTATCTCCACGCCAGGTTCTTGACGTCACGATCATTTCCTTGTGGTAGGCCTAATGCGGGGTACTGCAAGTAATCTGAGGTCTAAGTGCGATGCATTTTCAAAATTCCAAGACCAACGATCTCATGTCTTTCTTTACCATATGCATGATCAATATCAGAAGGTTTTAAAGTCGTTTTTTTACGCAGCTTAATGTTTGACGTATAGTTAACATCAGATGGCATAGGCTAGGCCTATACAATGTTTTCAATATATCATTTTACATAGGCTACCGTTTTTAGGCCATTGATTTCATTAAAACATATGCTAATGATATTGATGAGGGGGTGTTTACAAGGCGGAGACCTAAAACCATCCGGCTGCGCAAAAGTTGACGTTCATTTGTGATTTATAATGGGCACATCTGGAAGGGTGGCGTACGCACGTTTTTTTGTGCGTACGTTCGTTTTCTCTGAATCACACGTACGATCATTTCAGAAATGATCTAAGATCAAATGAAGGATGGTTTCTACGCAACATTTTTATAAATGAGGCCCCTGGAAGAGTGGCGTACGCACGGTTTTTGTGCGTAGCCTACGTTCATTTTATCTGAATTACACGTACGATAATTTCAGAAATTCCACAAATTTGATATACTGTAATGTCAATTTGCAACGTTCTGTGTAACCTACATGTATGTAGAACTAGGCCTACTGCCGACATCGAGCAATATGCCGTTTCAATTTGTAATGGCACTCGACCTTAATACAGCCATCCGTGCGCGTAGCTGGAAAAATGCTTAATGCTGGTGGGCCAGAGGTGGGTCGGTGAACACTCTTCCTCATCACTGATGATCAACATGGGTGCACTGCAGGGCTGTGTTCGGAGTCCTCTTTTGTTGTTTCATCATGGAGCATGTGGTGTGAGTACAGCATGTGCCAAGATAAGGTCAAAAAACACAGGAAAGTAAGTGTGTACTTACAGCAGTGCAATATCGAACAGCGATGTACTGTACTGTGTGTGCATGAGCCTGAAACATTGACCATGAGTATGGCAGGTGCCAAGAACCGGTCCAACACAAGAAAGTGAGTGTGTACTTACAGCAATACAACATCAACCAGTGATGTAGTAGTATATGCTGGACCTTGTAGGCCTACTATTGACTATGATGCGGTGTGTGTCAGTGTGGCATACGTGCCAAGAACAGTTTAAAAACACAGGCTAGTAAGTGTGCACTTACTGCAATGTCAACCTGTGATGTAGTGTTTTGCACAACCCTGAAATATTGATGCAGAGCTTGTGGGTATGACATGTGCAAAGAACAGTTCAAAACAACTGTCAAAGTGAGTGTGTACGCACTAAAATACAACACCAATCAGTGATGCAGTGCTAGTGGGTGTGGCATACGTGCCAAGAACAGTTTAAAAACACAGGCTACAAAGACAACGAAATGCAGTTTGTGTCTAACCAGAACGGCAAAAAAAGTGCAATGTAACACACAAAGTTTAGACAGGTGGTGCATAGGCAGAACAAGAAATATAGCACAGTGTAGACAGTAGTATGCAGTTGGTTTACAGAAGGTGGTTTAGAGTAATATAAATTAGATATAAATATGTGCAGTGTATTAGCAGTTATCTTATAAGAACAGAACAAATATGGCTATGTAATATGAACAATTTATGAACGTGTACAGATATGTGCAATGTAGTAGCAGTAACAATATAATAGTATTAAGAATAATATAAATATATGTAGTGTATTAACAGAATATGTTACAGAAAAAATAGAATAAATATGGATATTCAGTATGAACCATATAGACAGATATGTACAGCTATGTGCAGAGTGTCAACAGTACTATTGTAGTGCAGAAACAGTAACATTATAAGAAGTAAGAATAAGTGTATTCTGCAGAATGGATAGTATGAAGAGCAGTAGAATATGTAAGTTTAATTAATACAAGTGTAAAAATACAACACAAGTGTAAAAATACAACACCAATCAGTGATGCAGTGCTTGTGGGTGTGGCATACGTGCCAAAAAAGAAACATGACTAAAGTGAGAGAAAATGATGCACTACTGACACTATAACCAGTAATGTGGTTTGTGAGTTTAGCGATATACCATACAACAACTTATGTGTTGCGTGAGTAAGGCATGTGCCTGTACTGCCCTAAAGAATTAACAAATGTTGCAGTGTGTGGGTAAGCCTGACCATGACAGAGGCATGCGCCAAGGTAAAACAAACAGCAGAGTAAACTTGATGCACTGACTAGTGCCACCATCATGTTTTTAACAATACCAGTGGTATTAAATATATTGTGAATGTGGATCATACAGTGTGTTTTTTTTTTATGTTAAAAGTTGCACTTGTTGAATAAACTACTTTGAGAGGTGGATAAACTCTAATAAGAGGATAAACTCTACTTCTGAAATGTCTGAGGTGGATAAACTGCGTTTAGCCTCCACTACATCACTACCTAAAGTTAGCAAAACTATTACTAAATTTACCTCAGACTGACAGCAACGCATAACGTTAACGAAAATCTCTAGTGCCAAAATCAGCGCCACAATTAACGCTTCAACATCGGAAAGTGAGTGCACACTTGCCCTCTCTCATTTTATATGTAATTTGTTAACTTAAACACACATATTAACAGGTGTTAGTAAGGTGTCTCTATTAGGCTATTGAGCGCTTGAGCAGCTTTCGTCTCACCTCTGAGCGCACGTAAATTGGCAATTTAATCGGTTTCAGCTAAAAGGCGCACCATCATCAAGTAACGTTAACGTTACTAATTTAAGTTAGAAAAATACATATACTTAATTACTGTAGCCTACACCAAACCAGACAATAGAGACAAAAGTCTATCAACTGCTTAGACGAACGACACGCAGGACGTCTCCATCTACTATAGCAGCTATGCTGCACCATGAATTAATCGATCCTTTAGAGCCATGTAAACTCAACTACCAAAAGTCAGTATCAATTAATTTTACCTCTAGGCCTACATCTGAAGGCTAACAAGGAGGGTAACTCATCTGAAGGCTTTCCCCATGTTTGCTACAATAGAGGGTACTTACCTTGAATAGGGTCGCACTGCTGTCTCTAGATAAACGGTCTTCACCTTCATCAATTTACCACAGACTGACAATTTGACAGTACAAGTTACCTAAAGTTATCATGCATTGGTGACGACATCATTAAAAAAACCAATTACCATCACTTAATCTACAAAATATGCTTGTTTCTGGGGAGAAAATACACTGTAGCAGTTGGTATCAAGAATCAAGAATCCAATAGTATCAGATTGGCATAGAATGCCACTTTACCCACCAATCACAGACATATACTATCAGAGAATGACGTTTATTCTGGTCTGTATCTGGGGAGAGAAATGAGGGTTAGGAAGAAAATAAACGCATAAAGTAAGCCTAAGTCACCTATTAGAGCTACTAGCTACATTAGCAGCTAGCGAGTAAGACTACTATAACCTGCTGACTTACTGACATGAAAAAACAGACGTCGTGCTATATCTTTAACTCTTTATTATCAAAACATTACAAACTTACAGCTGTATAAGTTGTACAAGTCTCTCAAGAGATATCTTCTTTCACGTAGCTCCTCCAAGATGTGCACACATTTTAAAAAGCGCGGCCAGGCAGCCACCACTGTAGGGGCGGAGTGGAGGTGCGTCATAGACAGTGGAGGTGACGTATTTCCGTTCTGGAGTGGAGCTCCACTCCACATAGGTCTGCAGCCAGGTGCTCTTGAAATATTGGGGCAGACCGCCAGATCTACCAACAGTGGTCCTCCAGCCTTTAGCTATCTGGGTGGTAGGCCTAATAAAAAACTGAATGCACTTGACACGGAGACATTTTCAACTGCTGATTTTTTAATTGTTTTATTCTGGTGAATATGGTTTCAAATCTTACTTTAAGCTCTTCAAAAATGCCTGCGTTGGTAGATGAATGTGAAAGGAAGACACCACCTCACCAATTTCATAGGAGTTTTGCCAGCATTTATTCGACCCATAGACTGTTCTATATATACAGTCTATGATTCGACCAAACCCCATAAACCCTGAAGAACAATTTAGCCTACTCACCACCAGGGGGCGCGAGAAAGAGGTTACCGGACGTTACCGGAAATTACGTTGAAGGTTACAATGTAATCATTCCGTCTGACAACACAAGTTGGTTATCTGACTAGCAAGCTAATTTGAAACACTCATCTTGTAAGGAATACACGAGTCACGTTCAAAATGTCTGGTCTGGAGGAAATTCCACCTTCCCATTTGGACAACCAAGATGAGGACGGAATGAACGTAGAGGGTATGGATGGAGAATCAGATATAAACTATGATGATGAGCCCCTAAGAAGAGGAGGATATTTGTTTTACAGGTAACGTTATGCTAACCTAATGCTAAGCTCTCGATTCAATTAACGCTCTGTTTGTCCCCCGAGTTAGGTAACTTGATTAGCTATAATCAAAATGTAAAATCGATAGGATTGATAGTCCAAAGTAATTGTAACGTTAATAGATGAAATTGTTGCTAACCAATAGCCGACTTTACGTGCTTCATAGATACAACGTGTCTTGACTGTGAAGCTAGTTTGTTGTAGGTTTAACGTTAACTTGTGGGCTTACGTTGCATCGTGTAACGTTAAATTGGCTAACACCACGACATGCGTTGATACTAACTTAACGTGTGTAGTTTTGGGACCTGGGTAAAAGGAGGCACCTCAAGTCCCCTAAATCGTGTCATTGTGGTTGTGATTGTTTTGCAGAGATCGGACGGAATGGTCTGATCTAGAGCCTGTCCCCCAAGACGATGGGCCTAACCCTGTTGTGAAAATTGCTTATTCTGACAGATGTAAGTGCAAATCTAGGGCCAAATCTTGTCAAAGTTGTTTGGTGTAAGGAGGCCTTGTAGTGACTCAAAATTCTATTTTACAAACATCCCGTCAGAGATGCGCACGGTCCTGATTTTCTTTACTGATGTTGTCCTTCACCCACTTGTACTGTCAATAGTCACAGATGTTTATGACTACTTCCGTGCACTCCTGAAAAACGATGAGAAGAGTGAAAGAGCCTTTGCGCTGACATCTGAAGCCATTGATCTAAATGCGGCCAACTACACAGTATGGTAAGATTTAAACGTGGACTAGTTATTTTCGCCTCACGTCAAAATACCATGCACTCATTTAAACTTTTTGTAATGTGGCAAATCTACTACAGGCACTACCGTAGAGTTTTAATACAGGCTTTGGAGAAGGACCTACGAGAGGAGATGAGATACATCACAAATATAATAGAGGACCAACCGAAGAATTACCAAGTCTGGTGAGTGTAATTGATTTCTACTTGTTGTCGTGGTTCATGGGTATCTTATTATATTTACTCCACTAGTGTAACCCTTCTGTGAAACTGCATTTTCTTTTTTATGAACCTGAAATGTAAATATCTTACACTAAGTATGTTAAAGTGAAAATTAGATTTTTATATTATATAATTATTATTGCTTGAAATTTGTAGAAAGACTAAAGCACAGGCCACATTTTAATGATACGTTGTTATCACTCCTTTGTATAACTGTGGTCAATTGCTGGAGAAAAGCGACGCATGTAGTGAAACGATGGATCTTATTTTTGACGCAGTCTGTTTTCTCATTGACATCTTCTCTGTCCTCAGGCACCATCGACGTATGATTGTGGAGTGGCTGAAGGATCCGACTGAAGAGCTGGAGTTCATAGCTGACATTCTCAGCCAGGATAGTAAAAATTACCACGCCTGGCAACACAGACAGTGGGTCATCCAGGTAGAGTGCCGCCACCAAAGCCTTCCTCACCTTTCTGACCTAAAGCATAGTGAAGCATTGAAAGTCATTCTTCCTAACCCAACATGCTGTTTGTATTGTTTTTTGTGTGTCTCCTAACTTGTTCGTGTGTGTGTTTGTGTGTGCACGCGCACATGCACGCTTATATGTGTGTCTGTGTGACTGTTTCTGTGCTACGTGTGTGTGTGTGTGTGTGTGTGTGTGTGTGTGTTTGTCTGCCCATGTAACCCCAGGAGTATAAGCTGTGGGATGGGGAGCTGGAGTACGTGGAGGAGCTGCTGGAGGAAGATGTGCGGAACAACTCTGCATGGAACCAGAGACACTACGTCATCTCCCATACCACCGGCTACTCTGATGCCACCATCCTCGACAGAGAAGTCCAGTGAGTGTCTGCTCAGAGCCCTACTATCTTTACTTACACACACACTCACTCATACTCATGCACCCACACACACACACACACACACACACGTAGCTAAATTAAATGTAAAAGATTTCTTGTAGCATTGGTCCCCAGGTGGCCATGCACGCCAATGTCGGGTCTCAGGTTTTATTGTATATGTATAAATTGCACTGCAGTTGATCACCTGTGTGAACAAGTACACTTAGTAAATGAAAGACAATATCAATTTGATATTGATAAAGTGACTTTAGTTCATCTAGATTGCACACTACATAAATGACCACATATTTCCTGTGTGTGGTAACGTGGTAACCTGTCTCTCATGAAAAGTAAATTGTACAAACGTACCTCTATGATTGCTAAGCTTTTATTTTCTTGTCCTAATTCTCTCCCAGATACACTCTCATACAGATTAAGAAAGCTCCCCACAATGAAAGTGCATGGAACTATCTGAAAGGGTATGTTTTTGTCACCAGTGCATCCTCTCTTACATATACAGTCTATCAAGGAAAAGATCTACAGTAGGAAAAGTTGTCTGTAATGTTTACCTTTGGCCAACAGGGGGCAGAATCTATCCACATTAGTTGCTGCTACATCCAGAAATGATTTACACTACACTGAGCGAACTGTACTGTATTTTACCAAAATCTTCAGGAGTTAATATTCATAGTTTTATTTCAATGAGGCCTTTATGAGCCCTTTAGCATCGTCAACATGTTTTAGTCTCATCAAGCTCGCTCGTTAGCTAAAGCTAACGGTCTCATTCCTGTGTCTGTTTTGTGCAAGCAGCATTCTGCAGGACAGGGGTATGAGCTCTCACCCGGGTCTGCTGGATCAGGTGCAGGAGCTGAAGGAGACGCACTGCTCGCCATACCTCCTGGGCTTCCTGGTGGACTTGTACGAGGACGCCCTGGAGAGCGCCGCCGGTGGGGAGCAGAGCCAGGAGCAGACCCTGAGCAAGGCCCTGAAGGTATATCAAGATGCAGAAAACACACACACACACACACACACACACACACACACAGGGCCAAACCCTGAGCAAGGCCCTGGAGGTCTAAACCCTTTCAACTGCATAAACAAACATTTCCTTCTTAAGGCGTTTCCAGTGGCACTGAAAATAACATTGAGCTAATGGTTACTTGGGGACAAAAAAAAAAAAAAACAAGTTTAAACGTCAACATTTTGTAGAGCTTTATGCAAAAGTTTGTTTAATTTTCATTTCAGAGTATCTGCGTTGGTTTTGAAGCCTGTAGGAGCAGATTGAAATGATGTGTATATATAGACACACACACACACACACACACACATAGGACCAGACCCTGGGCAAGGCCCTAAAGGTCAGAATGCAACACACACACACACACACACACACACTTCCAACACAACTTTCATACTGCTGGCTTAGTTCATATGTTGAGCGTGCATTTTAAGATCAGTCAAAAAAGGAAGAGCCTTTTTACATTTGTCATATTTTAAATATCAAAAGAAATGTTTGTTATGCATGATATACTTTATTCTTTTTTAAGGTTGCAATTGGCACTGTAAGAAATTCTTCCTAACTTTAAAAATTCTTCCTAACTTCATACAAGCTTAAGCACTGTATAGGAATCCATGCGTTGTCTGTGCATTTATAAAATGATTGACAGATGATTGAATTTAAAATGATTAAGTTTTCTGATTGGTCAGTTGAACCATCATGACATCTTGGTTGCTTGAGAAATTTTCTCTGAGAGCATCTGTTTTCTCCGTTGGATTTTTGTATATAATTTCGGCCTTGGTATTCCACAAGCATATTTCTGACAGCAGTTTTAATGTTTTATTAGTAAAATACTGGCTCTGTCATATTGTCAGACTTCAAATGGAGGCTTTGAATATGTTCTGGATTGTTATGTAGATTGATAAAAAAAAAAAAGCTGCCTTGTACCAATAAAATTCTTGGTCCAATAATCATTTGTCACATCATTCACAAATGCTCAGCAAGTCAGAAAAAATATTGTCTTAGAGTGAAATCTCAAGAGCAATTTAGCAGAAAAGTCTTTGAGAATAAAACATGACTGAAACAATAGATGCCAAAAGAAGATTCAGGAAGGAAGCTGAGAAAGATGGATGAGTGGATCAGTGGTATCTGCATCGGATTACAATCTCTCTCTCCCCCCTCTTCTGTTTTCTCTCTATCCCCCACCCCCCTTCAGTTTGCCTTCAGTTGCACTGATTCAGGCTTTTCTCTCTCTCTCTCTCTTTTTCTCTTTCTTTCTTTCTGTCTCTCTCCTCCTCTGTCTCTCCCACGCACCCGTTTTCTCTCTCTCTCTTTCACTCTGTTTGTCTTGCGATCATTTTCCCATGTTTTGGCGAGCGTTCTTCTCCACCAATGGCAGCGTATTGGACAGCTGAGTGGCAGCCCATATGTCTGCCGTGTTGTCGGCAGCTAAATGCTCGGGCACGGCGCATGTGTTGCAGTTAATTAGGTTCCTTGGGAGCGCCTTTGTCTTCCTGAGTTTGTCTGCGGGGGGAAGTGGGGCCTTGTCTGGGCGTCTGATCTTCGGGGTCTTCACCAGCGCAGGCGGAAACAAACACACACACACACACACACACACACACACACACTCTGATATGCGTTTCAGCCTGGCAGTAGATCCGCTACAAGATGCCGGCTGAGAAGAGAGGAGCTGTCAATCAGGACGGTGTTACCCTGCTCATTTATTTTTGAATGGGTTTCTCTGTGTGCGCTGTCTGTTTCATAGATGGAGTCTGTTTCTTGAGTGGAGAGGAAGGCTTGTGGAGGGCAGAGTTGTGTCTTACTGTGTTCCTCCATGTTAATAGAAAATGGCATTTGAGCAATCTGATCAGGATGGAGTCCAGACATTTATGCTTGCTTCAGTGTTCAGTCCCCTCACAGTTGGATTTGAGCAAGCAAAAAAATGGATTTAATTTAATTTTAAGTTAATTTATCTACAGCTCATGTGGACCGGCTTAGCTACATATTTGTTTTGGTATGGGGAGGCAATCTACCACATCATGTCTTGATCTTGTATTTTGAAGTTGGCATCATGCATTTAAATCTTTTTCTCCACCTCCTCCTACATTCAACCCCCTCTCTCTCTCCCGCTCTTTCTCGCTCTCTCTCTCTCTGCCCCCCATCTCTCTATCTCTGTGATCTCCATCTCTGTTTGCCCCCTCCCCCAAGCTGTGTGAGGATCTGGCCCAGGAAAAGGACACCATCAGAAAGGAGTACTGGAGATACATCGCTCGCTCACTCCACAGCAAGTACGGCTCCGGAGAGATGCCCTCCAACCCGCAATCCTCCAACCCCCCCAGAGCAGAGCTGGAGCAGGCCCCCAGCGATGCCTGATGGAGACCGCCGGCCGCAGCGTGTCCGTTAGCCCAGCGCATACTTATTTGAAACACAGAAAAAAAGAGACAGAAACACAAAACAAAACAAAAAAAAACGAGAAGTTACTGGGAAAAAAAGATACCACGTCCGCAAGGCAAAGCCATAGTTCCTGCGTTGGGTGACTACCTGACCAAGAGCAGTGCTTCCCAGCTGAAGAGACAATCTGCAAATGTTTTAACTTGAGTAACCATGGTGTTTGTTAAGAGAAAATGAATTGAGAGAGACCTAAACTGTATGTTTAGATGTAGGTTGCAGTAGACTACATGTTCAGAGATTTGGAAGGAGTATTGTAATGATATGAAGGGGGGGGGCTTTGAGGTAACGTGCACTTCTGTTGTCCATGGGTGTGGTTTTCGGTGAGCTTTTGTGTACTGTGTAGCTTTGTGTATGCTCCAACGAACAGGACTAAACTCAATGTGTACTAACAAACACCAAGAGGCTTCTCTTTTGCCAAATCACTGCACTGTATTAATGAAGTCATGATTGCGTTAGATGATCTTTAGAGAACATCTTTTTGTATGCTTAGAATTAATAATGGTCATCTTTATTTAAAAAAAAAAACAAACAAACAAACAAAGAATCCAGACGTGTCTGTTTGTATGAATGTGTCAGATCTAGGGAAGGCAATGGTATGCGCTGTTGGACTTATATCAGCTTTAACCTGTTTGAAATCTGCCCTTGGTCTGTTGCCGTATCAGCTGTTACCTAGCTACCAACTGAACAGAAACTTGATGTGTGCAAGTGGTAGGAATATGGACATGTTATGTCTTTAGTGGGGCATGTGCTAGGAATATAGACATGTTGTGGCTTTAGTGGGGCATGTGGTAGGAATATAGACATGTTGTGGCTTTAGTGGGGCATGTGGCTACATCTTCATTTAGCTAATTGGCTTTGAAAAGTACGATTTATATAGCTGGGGTTAGGAGCAGCTTTTAAATCACAGCCATCTTCGCGAGGCTTTCTTATGTGTTTCATTCTCTGCGTGTTTGATGTGGCTGCTGTTGATGTGGCTTTGAAAGCCACTGCTTACACCCATAGGACAACATGGCCTGACTTGGGGTTGTATTGTGTTTCTCTCGATCTCTATCTCTAGCTCTCTTTCTCTGATAATTCTGAATGTGTCAGCCTTTATTTTCAAGGAGAAAAACAACTGGGCGCCTTATGATGACGCAGTTGTCACCTCAAGACAGGTGATCATGTAATGTATTATTCCCAAGTAAATTGCTTTTGGTGAGAGTGTGTGTGTCTGTAGAGAGAGAGAGAGATTGTGTGTGTGTGTGTGTGTGTGTGTGTGTGTGTGTGTGTTTGTGTTTGAGAGTAGAGAGAGAGTGTGTGTGTGTGTGTGCGCACGTGCATGTGTGTTTGAGAAATGGAGTGTGTGCGTGTGTGTCTTTTTGTGTGCATAAACACTCTGTGTATTGCAGCCCTTTTGTCTGCTACCATTTCACTTCAGCTGTGGCCAAGATGTCACATTCAATCACCGCCTCCCTGTCTGCCTTAAGTGGATATTATTTGGGAAGCGGCTAATCGGAGAAATTGGTACAGGGAGAATTGGTTGGGAGCGAGAGACAGCACACACTGCCCCCTGAGCAATTGAGTTTGTCACCCCCGGTAAAGCAGATGATCAATGTAGTCATGAAGCATCCTCCGCGCGCCCGTGAAGTTTTTATCCTTGAGTTTATTGTTTTACACGCCTTTCCTGCCTGCCGCTGATTCCAGTCCACCCCTCACATTCACCCATTAGCATTTACGAGCCATATTACCCCAAGAATTTATATTGTTAAAGTGATTTATGCTCCATGATTGGGAACCTCGTAAATTATCCTCTGTCCAGCGGGTGGCCACCCGTGTGCCTGCGCAGAATTCACTCTCATCATTAGCAGCATTATGGACCAGATGAAATCCAGGAAGACCTGTCTTCCAAGCGGTTATTGTATTGCCATAACAACAGAGCT